>NC_090266.1:974366371-974638871 GCF_040414725.1 Anabrus simplex | reverse complement strand
ATTTCAGTTTAAAATAAGCCATTTGTTTTATGTAGCATTTTATGAAATTGTTCGATGCACATGACATCTGCATCACCTCACATGGGACATATTCCAGGAACGAGAACAAACGAGCATCTTTTAATCGGATGAATTGTGTAACCTTAACTACGGTGGTTACACAAACAAGTACTAAACACAATAAATGAGGGAACTAAGAGCAACTACACCACTATCAGGAAACACCATACACACAGAAAAACATCAGCTGGCCTACGCAGGTCTCAGCCAACAACAACATGACACGAAATATCAGTAGGGTCAACTAGTGGATAATAAAACAGGAAAAGTGGAAACAGGCAGGACCTACCGAGGGCATGGACATGGCTTAGATTGCAGATTCCGAAATGAATCGCCGTGATCCTTAAATTTGAAAAATATTATTTACAAGTGAAATTTTACAAATACATTCAGAACGAAATCCACCAAATTACAACTTACAAACTATAAGCTCCGTGATACACATATCTTAAAGTTTTTTGATAATAGGCTTCACTACGAGTTTCAAACTTCAAACCAAACATACAACTAGTTACAAATCCAGTAGTACAATGCAAGTTAGTAGGTTAAACGCAATTACAATATACAGTGAAGTGAACATATTCTCCTAAACTCGTACATCAAGTGACACTGAACTACCAGAGGCAAACCCCAAGGTAAATGTATTAAATTACAATCTACATATCTAGTGAAATAAGAAATGGGAATGCCTCGAAAACAAACAGGGAACCCCAGCAGAAAAGCTAAGGCGTCGTAAATAATTAACTTGGCGAATCTAGGATAGGCTAGGGCAGACTCCTATACGAAATAGCAACCGAACATTACGGAAATTTTAACTGGAACGGAAAATAAGAGTGCTTACCCGAGGGTGGCCCATCCCGGAACCGAGGCGTAGCACACGACGCAGACCAACACAGACTAAAGGCAGATCAGGCCAAGACAAGACCGAATTATCGCGAACGCAGCCTCGCTCACTATATATAGGAAAACTCTGGCCTTGGAGTAGCAAATCAGAACGCATGAGTCCGCCCATCCCCTCCTTGATTCACCAATCACAATTCCTACTTCCATTGCAAACTTTAAACTAACATTCTTGAATACACACGTTCGCGAATCTTCCATTTCCAGAATAGTTAGAAAATTCCTTCTAGAAAACATAACCCAAAAAAGGCACACACCCTGTTCAACAATTTTCTAGATACTTCCAGTAAGTACAGAATAGAAATCTACTATTTACAAATACATATGTTACAAATATTACACAGTACAGGTTAGGTCAAAACATATAAAATATTATATCATACTTTAGAAATAAAGTCTTCAAAAACACTTTCCACTACCACTATATTGTTCACCTGTGACAAATTGGTCGCGCTTTCCGTAACATCACCAAGCTCATTTGTTCGATCTTCTTGAAGTATCCTGTTATATCCTGTCACGGTCGCCAATTTATCGTTCTACGTTGCGATTTTATTTGACGTAAATAAATATCACACGAGAACACGTTCACTTCCCTATTAAAATTACTTTATTTACACTGTACGTCACAACACACAGTTATACACAGTAGCAAATGACACTATATACAACACTCAATAACGGAGTACCCTGAAGTCGATTCTGACAAGTACAGATATCAACAACACTGATGCGCGCACTATAACATACTCTCTCTTAAATTCCCCGCCTCACTCAAGTCCAATGATCTGACTTCACCTCGGAGCCCAACAGTCACTCCCAGTCCATCACTTGCCTGAGTCCCAAGAACTAAGAACTGCAAACTTAGAACTTCGAACTGACTTCACTGACTGACAGCTCGATATTTATACTCCTCAATCAACCATCTAGAATGATCGACTTCTGGAAGAGTTCTTACGACACACTAATGAAACACACTCGAAACATCGATCGAAGCTAGTCGAATGGGTACTCGAATGTTCTTTTCCTATTTAATAACACACATGGAAATATCTACAACATTCGTAATGTTTCTACATGCATCTGGATAATAAAACCTTGTAGTAAGTTTCCAGAACCCTTCATATACACCAAATTATAGTACAATAAGTCTAACATACGAACATTATGGAATTTTCTACCGCTTTCGACCATATAGATTTTGAGGTTAAACAATATGTATTTGAGGTTATACGATTTTATACTACATATTTACAGAGAAATCATATATTAATCATGTTTAACACTTAATAAAAGATAATAAACTATAATTAAAATATATTAAACATAATAATTGAAGGTTTTACACCAATTACGATGTTGTACCTATGACACAGTCACTGCTATACCACGTTATCTTTTGACTTTCTCTCTTTCTAAACCATGAGTTCCTGACCATCATCCCATTTCTTTTGCACAAATCCAGTAGTCTTTCTCCTTCCTTATTCCTATTTCCCCATCCCTCCGCTCCAAGCACGTTCTCATAACCCTTCCTTTCCATGCCTACATGGGCATTCAAATCTCCCATTACCATGTTATTTTGTCCATTCAGTTGCCTCTCCAATTCTTCCTCAAAGTCATCTTTATCTTGTTGCATGCATCCTGCTTGTGGAGCATACACTTGTACAATTTCCCAGGTTTTTCCTTTGACTGTTATTTTGACTTTTAGCAACCTGTCACTTATCCCTTTTACTTCCTCTTTCAATCCATTTCTTACTACCACTCCTACTCCATTTCGCTTTCCCTCATCATTTCCTATCCAGTACAACCAAAAACCATTCTGCAGCTCTCTCCTACCCTCCCCCCTCCACTTAGTCTCTGCCAGCCTTAGTACATCCAGTTTTCTTCTTTCCATCATGTCTACAACCTCTTCTACTTTTCTGGTCAATGTTTGTATATTCAGTGTGCCAATTCGTAATCCTGTTCCTCGCCAGGGTCGTCGTTTGTTACATCTGTCCGGTTTATCGTTCCTTGTTTCCTTGAAAGCAAGTTAATATCCATCACCGGCTTGCTAGGCCTGTCGTGACTTCACCAGAGCCCCGTTAGCTGCCATCTTTTTCAGGATTCCTATAGGGCCTTCACAGCTACTGTAGCGGTCTCAGGGTCCACACAGTCCCCACTTGTACTTCACCCCCATAGGCTATTTCCTACTTGACGACGTTTCCCATCTTCCACGACGTGGATGAGGGGATGGACTTGTGGTCTCTAAATTATGAGAAAACATGTTGTGTCATATTCTTCTAGAAGCCTGGTCAGGCATTATATATAAAGAGGCAGTCTTAAGTGTTGAGTGGAGTTGTTTTAGTGAGAGTTATGAGTGCAAGTCATTAATTGAGTATGTGAATGTGTTGCATTGGTAGTTGTTTGACATGCAAGTATTGCAGTCTCTTCTTCTTCTCCTTCGTAGCAGTCAAGTGTTCAAAATGGTGGTTTATTGATGTGTGTGTAATGTGTATATAATGTGTAAATAAAACTGTACACAATTGACAGCATTTCTTATATGCTTCTTTGTGGTAACAACATCTACTGTGATCTATGTGCCTTCTGCATTCCCATTCACTTAACAGCCCGTGATGTTGAAATTGAAGCCATTCATGTAGCACTAAAACAATTGACTCTACATTTGTAAAGATTTGAGAAAGTGGTAATTCTTTCTGACTCAAAAGCTGCAATACAACCTATAGATCTGTGTCATAACACAACCTCAATAGAAGCCCAGCAACTCGAGACAGGGGGTACCGGAACACTGCCTATTTGAAAGTAATGAACAAGCTGATGCATTTGCCAAGAAGGAGGTGTCAGTCAGTCAGTCAGTCAGTCAGTGTATGGCTCTTGGTGCTGGGAGAGTCGGAGGACATGTTCTGCTCACTTATTGAAAATGTTTCCATTTGATGCCCATGGGTAACCTCTGCATCTGGCTGTGATATGATGATAATGAGGCAGGGAGAGGGTGAGACCCAGTGCTAGCACACAGCCTACTTATGTCGAATAACACCAAGGGGTTCTGCTCAAGGCTTAACATCGCCATCTGGTGGACGATTGATCATCAACTGCGTCATTTGCTCTCACTATTTGAACCCTACAGAGGGGTTTGTAACAAAATAAAAAGTAAGTATGAAATATCAGAATCATGCTACACTTCACTCACACTTTTATCTTTGCAGCATACATTGTCCGAGAGGTAATTAAACTCCTTTTCCTTTCAGTAACATATAGCTTTCATCCTTGGACCTGAATATTATTAATTATAATCCAAAATGTGAAATTTGTGCTGGAGAAAGCAGAAGAAGAGCAGATTTTCTCCAGAAGTTCCAATTTCCCCTATCATGTACATTCCTGCATAACTTCATAATAATTTATTTCTCATTCATTGCACCCCAAGGATGTCATGGTGTGCAACACTCCTCACAAACTGGTGCATTTTCACATCTCGGTGCTATCTCGACTCATTATTAGGCAACAAGACAGGTAGTAGTATTACTTGTACTGGTAGCTAAAAAAGGGGAAGAACGTGTTAATGTTATCTACAATGGTGATGTTGTCATTGATTCTGACTTAGGCGAGGCAAGAAAGCATGAAGGATTTGCTTTTTATAACCTCACATAGTGAGGTGTGGATGTTGTGGATCACATGACATCTGAGTATTCAATTTCAAGAATAAATAATCACTGGCCTCTTTCCATCTTCTTCAGCCTTTTGAACATTTGAGCAATAAATGCACAGATGGTTTACCAGGCAATGCAAATATTTTTTGATACAAAAAAAATTTCTCACACAACTCAGTTATTGACACTCATAAGACTACATCACATCAGAGCATGTCAATTCCAACCCTTCTCTTCATCTTGGGGAGAAACTAATGAATGTTGCCAGAGTATACAAACTACTCACAAATGAACCTGCGGAAAACCAAAATGTGTTTTTACGGTCCCAATAGAAAGAATAGTTTACTCAAAAATACTGCAATAGTAGCTACAGGCCCATGTAAGGAGTACACAGAAAAAACTGGTTATATTTGTTATGAGTATAACCTTCATGCGGCGCCCATGACTTAGATGACCATTAATGGGACCTATGTTTTTAATCTGTTTGTGTTGCATTCTTTTGATTTTTAAAAGTTTTATTTTTATTTACCTCCATAAATATTTCAGTCATCACATAAAAGTATTTTGCAAATTTACTCTGCTGGAGTAAACAGTTACAAGTGCAAACAAAGTACATGAGATAAAATCTAACAAGCGAATGATGTGAAAGAAATACACACAAGTGATACCGGATTAAAAGCCTTGTGCTGCTAATACCATGTCAAATCTTAAATTTATGTAGCCAGCCTGGAGACGCGTGGAAATCTTCAGTAGCGAGTCCTACTGCCACTTCATAAGTTTTCTTGCTTAGCTTTGACCATCTTTAGCTATTATACTGGAACCACTGTAGCTAGCATTCTTCCAGGCATTCATATTTTCCACCTTGAATACAATTTTACTTGTAGAAACACAAAAGCATTCTCTTCAATTTCTGCTACTTCTGCAACATTAAAATTTATGGGAGGAGAAGGAATCTTCACTTCTTTAGCTAAGCAGCAACAACAACACCACCACCACCACCACCACCAATCATTATTATCAATTGTCTTTTTCCAGCCCCAGCTGGGTTGGCATGTTCATGGCCCCTTTTCACATTCCTCTAACCAACTACCATTGCTGCTCCTCAACTGTGTTCCAATTCATATTTTTCCTTATCGTGCTGTTCTGGTTAGAGTCTAGTCACCTTAACCTGGGCCCACCTCTTGTTCTTCTTCTTTCAATCTTAGCTTCCAACATCTGCTTTGGTATCCTTCCCTCTTCCACCCTCTTAACATGTCTATGCCATTCCAGGTTATTTCTTTCCATTCTGTATTGTACCAGTAAAAGTTCGGGGCGTAAGGCATGAGAAGGATCTCAGGTAGTGGAAGTTGGTTTTTGGAGCCGGTACAGAGCAGGATAGACTCGCAGGGCGAATAATAGATGGTTATACCCTTTTTCAAACAATTTATTAATAATGTCGATATAGAATGCAAATAATTTGTTGAAATCAAAAGGGTTGATGTAAATCTTCTTGAATGCAATTTGTGAAAATAAATAAATCTCACAGATCCAATAGTCTTTTGCGAAAACATAAAGAGTCAGTTTTTCACCTAAAGTCTTTCTAAGTATTATGATATGACATGAACACACTTATAATTGAAAATAAGAATTTGAACTTCTGTTGAGAGTTTCTCAGTTTGTGAGCCTTGAAACATAGAACACTTGAAACTCCTAGAGTCTTCCTTATGTGAAATAGATTTTGAAAATAGATTTATCATCAAAAGATGAATTTTGAGTAATGGTGGAAAACTACGAAGTATCGTCACACGCAGCACTGGGTAAACCACTGTTCACGACTGGTAAGAAAGGAAAAAAAAAAAAAAGAAAGAAAGTCAGTTTGTGACTACTCACTTATTAAAAAACTTGGCTTACGAATACTGATGAGAATCTGGAACATTCTACGGGTGTGGATGATGACTTAAACTTGAAGTTCCACGAAGAAACCACGTTGACATCATAGATGAAATGATGTTGAAGGTAGTTGGATCTTGTAGAATTTTCTGAAGATTTCTGCTGCTCGTGGAAATGATCTTAACACACGGAACATGCAAGTAGTATTTACAGATACTATGTTAATTTTAGGACGTCCAATGAGTGATCACAGTCCTTGTTGCAAAAAAAAAAAAAACTATTTTAAACTGTCACTGAGAACGTCCAACACAGTGCAAACATGTAATATTTCTCATGACCGTCTCTAACCACAGTCTTTGAATCGTTGTCCTGACAGATAACACTGATTCTCTAATGTTGATAGGACTATCTTATTTTAGAAAAGGTTCTTAACTTTCACTAAGTTTATCACTGTAACACGTCAAGTCCTAATATGGCACATAAATAAAAAGACATAGTCCAAGGATGTGCTATGTTAGAAAATAAGTTCTAGAATAGTTAAAGTTACTGTACACGACAGTTTCTGTTGGTAATTTAATATTGTGTGCAATTAAGTCCACACGTCATGTTGTGAATGTCCAACATATAACTTCGAACTTCACTGATTTCGTACGTGTTATACTTTGAAATGTCTGTAAGTTATATCGTAGTCGCGGCACAATAGACTACTTACGGTGCGATGTCTTCTTTTTCTCAAGTACGATGGCGATTTACTAGCCCGTAATTTCGTCTCCGCGAAACACGACGAAAAGTACTGTCTTCGAGACTGCACGAACATACTATGTGAGGGCCAGTCTCCCCTCTCTCTTACTCATACACATACTGCACTGCTAGACTGGACTGCTTGCAATGAACTGAACTCAACTCAGCACACAACTACTTGTTAGCCTTGACCCAGTGGCATATATAGCTGGCGCTGGGAGGGGTAGTTTCTCTCGGTCATGTGACCGTGAGTGCGTAATTTCTGTTAGATTTTAAATCATTGTAACTCAGCAACCATAGGATGGATTAATTTGGAATTTATAGAGGTTAATTTTCATGACGTCCGCTACCATTTAGCGTTTATTCCATTAAAATTGGTACAGGTGTTGAAAACTTGCGAAAAGAAAGATATTTTCGAGAAATATCTGTAGGGGAGGTGAGCTTTGAACAACAGGTGACGTCACTTGACTCCGCCTAGCGCACTCGTGGAGTCGGGTACATACTGGAACATTCTTTTACTTAGATGTTCGTACGTCGGACGGATCTTATATGCTGGAACAACATTTCTTTTGATAACTATGGACCAGGACCTAGGCTTTCCTGGTACAGTATAAAAGCCTTTTTCCTACGATTTCCTTCCTGACATCCTTATTTCCTACCCTGTCCTTTCTTTCCTATCGTACTTCTTTAAAATTTCATTCACTGGCCTAGTTTTACTCTCCCATCTTTATGTCGTTGTCCACATCTCTGCTGCATACCCCCTGCGGATGGGGGATGCTGATGAAAAAGAAATCCGCGGTATCCGCTGCGTGTCGTAAGAGGTGACTAAAAGGGGCTCCAGGGTCTCTCACCTTGGGCACGTGGGTTGGCAACAACGGGGCCCTTCGCTGAGTCCTAGCATTGCTTCTACTTATTTGTGCCAGGCTCCTCACCTTCATCTATCCTGCCCTACCTTCGTTGGTCAACTCTTGTTCTTTTCCGGCCCTGACGGTATTAGAATATTCGAGGTCTAGGGAGTCTTTCATTTTCATGTCCTTTGTGGCCTTTGTCTTTCTTTGTCTGGTACTTCATTTTTTGGAGTATCAGATCCCATCTTTTTTTCTTCTCTACCCCTGTCGGGGGGGGGGGGGGTGCGCAGAAGAAGAATACACCCACAGTATCTCAGGCCTGTCGTATGAGGTGACTAATGACCTTACCTGTGATTAGTATCATCATGCATGGAACACCATGAGTCAATTTTTTTGCAATTAGTATCACTGTGTGTGGAATACCATGGGTCTGTGGGTAGATCACCTTGGGTTTACGGTACCCGTTTATAGTATCTGCCACTATGACGGAGCCTCCCCTCTGTCCAGGTAAGGTTGGAATACCCTGAGGAGATAAAAAGAGGCTATCCTCATTTGGATGTTTCAGCATCTGGTTGTGGATATCCTGGGTCTGCGTTTCGAGGTACACCATGGGTCTGGGCATGCCTGTGATTAGTACCACTATATGAGCAACACCATGGGTCTGCCTTGCCTGTGATTAGTACCCACTATGTGAGGAACACCACGGGATAGTATGAATTCCTGTGATTAGTACCACTATGTGAAGAACACCATGGGTTTGTGTTGCGTATGAGTGGTGCCATTATGTGAGTAACACCATAAGTTTGTGTTAGCGGTGTAGTACATTACCTGTGAGTAGGACCACAATGTGAGGAACACCATGAGTCTATGTTACTTGTGATTAGTACCGCTACATGAGCAATACCATGGTTCTATTTTACTAGCAATAAGTACCATTATGAGGGACCGTTGACCTGGATTTTGGACCCCTTTAGACAACAAGCATCGTCGATTCAGGATTGTGTTTGGAAGCAGCTCCTTGGACAGTATATTAAGTTTGCTTCTGGAAAGGTGGGGTATTGCTTGTCTGATCCACCGATTATTTTTAAGTTCATACTCATTGTTAATTTTTTTTTAAATTCTAGTCAGTGGATTGATTTTGGAATGATTTTTAACTTTTAATATTGTGAGCTGGATCTGCTGATTATTTTATATTCATATTCATCCATTCATTCTTCATCATCAAGTTTTGAATTCTCGTCATTGGATGAATTTTAGAATTTTAAATTGTCATTACATTTTGTCTCATTTTGTACCATTAGGGGCCGATGACCTAAATGTTAGGCCCATTTAAACAACAAGCATCATCATCATCATCATCTGCATATGTCAGTATGGGGCAATAATACATCTTATACATTATCTCTTTACACTTCCTTCTTGCAGACAGTGTTCCTCACACTCTGGTAAAATGCATTTCCCGTATCTCCATGTCCAGTCCTGTGTCAGTTTGCTTCCCAAGTACTTGAAGCTTTCCACTATCAAGGTCTTGTCTGCCAGATTTTACAGTGACTTTCCCCACTCTTTCTCCTCTAGTCAACACCATGGTCTTGCTTTTCTACATGCTTATTTTCATTCCATAATTACCAGTATACTCACTTCGTATGTCCAAGTCGTAAAGACTAAGAGTCCAGTACTTACTCAGTATGTCCAGTTGACCTCGTAGTTCCTCGCCAGCTGTGAGCTTTCATCCGGAAGATAGTGGGTTCAAATTCCATTGTCGGCAGCCCTGAAGATGGTTTTCCGTGGTTTCTCATTTTCACACCAGGCTAATGCTGGGGCTGTACCTTAATTAAGCCCACGGCCGCTTCCTTCCAACTCCTAGGCCGTTCCTATCCCATCGTCACCATATGACCTATCTGTGTCTGTGTAGCGTAAGGCCTCTAGAAAAAAAATGTTCCTTGCCACTTGCTACCCATACCACAGTTTCATCTGCAGACATCACCACCCTCAGCTCCCTGTCCTCATACTTGTGCTTTGTCTCCTTCACAGTTTCACCCATTATCATTTTGAACAGTAATGGTACAGCACCCTTCTGTTTTAGTCCAGTTACATTTCAAAACCATTTTGTCCTACCCAATTACTATAAATTACTTGCAAATATTCAATAATTCATTTTCCAAACCCATTCTGCTTTATTACTTTCCATACCTTTTCTGAATTGAGGAATACCATCACCATTTCCACATTCCAGTTTCTTTTCCATCGTCTGTCTCATACTGAAGATGGGTTCTAATGTTGATCTTCCATTTCTAAAGCCATATTGCACTTTTTCCGGTTGTCCTTCCACTTTTCTTCTCATTCGTCTTTCTAGCATCCTTTCAAATAGTTTTGCTATGTAATTTTTCAGGAATTGTAAAGCACTCTCTCATCCTTTCTGTTGTTTTCAGTGTGTTAACTCAACCAGAGGCAATAACATACAAATGTTGTTGAAGTCTAGTGAATCATAGGAAAATATTTTGGACACTAATTAGCTTAATTTTTCAAATCTAGAGTTAGAGAAAAAGTTCCTGTCTTCATAGCGTTTGTATGTTGAGTAATTAATTTCATATGTAATATTTTAATCTTTTACAGGATATGTCCGTTTGGTTACAAATGTTGGTTTCTTGAATTTGGAGTTGCACTGTGATATGGTTCCGAAAGTCTGTGAGAATTTCCTCAAATTAGCTCAGAAAGGTTACTACGATGGTACGAAATTTCATCGTTCCATCCGGAACTTCATGGTAAGTAATATATGTTTTAATTAAATTTAGTGTATGCTGCATTTCATTGATAAACATACAGGAAGGTCTTCTGATACTTGGTTTAATTACTGTGGTATAATTTACCCAGTTATGAAAGACTTTCTGCATACTTTAAGAATAAATAAAGAAACTTCAAATTTTCTCAGAGGTCTCTTAATCTTGCCTTAATATAAGAAATGCATGTTGTAGATCAGACGTCATCACGTAGTTGCTCTAGGGAGTCGGTGTTACTTGCTCCGCTCTGGACGGGTGTTCGTCACGTGACAAGAGAGCAGCGGACAGGCGGGTTGCATACCGTGACCGTACTGTACTTACTGCTCGGAAATGTTACCATATGAACAACAGTGTTTATAATAATAATAATAATAATAATAATAATAATAATAATAATACGCAGCATGAATCATTTGAGACGAACAGGACACAGATTACGGAGTATAACAGGACAAGAAAATTGTTCATTAACAAAGGGAGTATACAGCAGTGTGCAATATTTCCTGATTAAATACATTTCCAGGATTAACTGAAGCTTTAGGACACGTACATTTACCGAAATAAAATACAATTTATGTGATTTGTACATATTCTTTGCACTTTCATTAACATACATTTCAATATTTGCATGGCATTTATGACTATGACAACAAAATAACACACAAACTGAAACATATCAGTGGTGTACTCCTCCTTCACGGGACCTTTGGGCTCGTTTAGATAGTAGTATGTCAGTGTTTGGTACTATCATTTGCGTACTGGCAAGTCGCAAAACACATTTCAAGTTTTCATCTGTGAGCCTACTTCTGTGTCTAGATTTACAAATCTTCATTAATGAAAACATATGCTCACATAAATAAGTTCATCCAAATATACTTACAGTATGAGCATTAAATGTGTACACTCTATGAAATCTCTCCCGTGCAAAACGAACATAAAATTCAGTCAAACTGTTTGTGTTTGCAAATCTATCTTTCATTTGAGTATCGCACTGTAAGTCAATCAGTTCTAGCTGCAGTTCTGGTCTAACAGTTTGCACATCCACTGAGAAGGGAACACCGAACACCTGCAGATCCTTTTCTAACGCCTGAATATCGTGAAACCTACTCTCACAGTGACATTAAAACCTCTTTATATTCTTCTAATGTTTAAAAAAAAAAAAGTGATTCCTTATTTTGTTACCGTGTTATTTTCTTGAACTATTAAATGTCCAATAACGGACCATTTATATTGGTATTATTAAATACACTTCTTCCTAAGAAGGTTTGAAACTTGTTGGTGTCGATGGCCTACGCTGTGCTGAAATCTGTTCCATAGTAAATGCAAAATTAACCGACTAGAGTTGAATGTCATGGGGTGTGAGAATAAAGAAGGAAACACATTAGTGTCACCTCCCATGAGTTCACGCGTATCGTGTTGCAATCTAGCCTGTCCAGAAAGATGTGCTATACCTTTGCGCCACTGACCTTCAGTGCGTACTACGTCATGCACTTCCCCTACTTCTTCCCCTACTTGCTCGCTAAGCTGCTCTCTTTCCTCGAGAGCGGGGAGCAAACTGGCTCCGAAGGCATTTCGCTCTCGATTGACGATGCCTGTTGTAGATTACAGTAGGAAACATAATCTGAAAATTGTTGAAACATCCTGCCAGGCTGAGTGGCTCAGACAATTGAGGTGCTGGCCTTCTGACTCCAACTTGGCAGGTTCAATCCTGGCTCAGTCCAGTGGTATTTGAAGGTGCTAAATACGTCAGCCTCATGTCGGTAGATTTACTGGTGCATAAAAGAACTCCTGTGGGACTGAATTCCGCCACCTCGTCTTCTTCTTCTTCGAAAACCGTAAAAGTAGTTAATGGGACATAAAGCTAGTTACATTGTTATTTGAAACATCCAAAATTTGAATTAACCATTTTTTTTTAATTATTTACTTAACTGTTATGCATTATCTGTGTTAGAATAACTATTTCTTCTACACTAATAAAATATGTGGAATCTAAGGGGGGGCGGGGGGGGGGGGGGAAGCTGCACCTAGAGTGAAAGGTTGGAACTGATTCAAACTGAACGGGTAAATTCTACATCGTTGTAGGTATTCATAGTTCACACCCAACCTCGCATAATTCCTCACCAAGGTGTGCCCATATCTCAAGCTGGTTGCTGGATATATTGTGGAGTCTGATGGCACAGACTTGTCACTGTCATTCATAAATTGGCTTTGACTGTATTCTTGGAACTTCATAATGCCTTGAATGAATGTTCGCAGTTAGTACGAGCTGGTGGACAAGTTTGGAAAGGGCTGAATCTTGGGCCTGTGTAAAGCTGTCTGATCGTTTCAACTCACCACTCAGCTTATCAACCGTGCTTATATTGCCGAGGATGATTTTGGAACCTGTGGGTGTCAAGGAAGAGATTCTGTAAGACATAGAAAAAGCTGTTACAAGATATTAGAATCATTCCGTATTGACGGTTTTCACTTTACAAGGGTAAAATTAAGTGTATCCTCCTAATTCAATACATCATATAATTCCATCATTAGATAGAGTAATGAAATTCAAACATGTTTCGACTTGTTTGAGCCGTCTTCAGTGAAAAAAAAAGGGGTGAAGTAATTACATAATACAAGCTAAAAATGTGCCAAAAACATAATGAAGGAACAAATGAAAAAAAACGAAAGAGAGACATGAAGGAAATAGAAACAGCACAATATACAATATTTACACCATCATATGTAGCAATAAACAACTTGCTGCAATAAAATTCAGTGAAAACAGGGGTTAATATAAAACATAATTAAATCTACAAACTGTGTTAACCTAAGAGAAAATTAGCCCCTGTTTTCACTGAATTTTGTTGCAGTGAGTTGTTTATTGCTCCATATGATGATGTAAATATCGTATATTGTACTGTTTTTATTTCCGTTATGTGTCTTTTGTTTTTTCATTTGTTCCTTCATTATGTTTTTTGGCACCTTTTAACTTGTATTATGTAAATTACTTCAAACCCCCCCCCCCTTTTTTTCACTGAAGATGACTCAAATGAGTCAAAACATGTTTGTATTTGATTACTCCATCTAATTATGAAATTATATGATGTATTGAATTAGGATGATACACCTAATTTTACCTTTGTAAAGTAGAAAAAGCTGAGCAAGTGAGGATTGAAGGATCCAGAATGAGCCATCATCCATACTTTTGGACATCCGATGAATCATGGTGTTCTTCATAACTAATCCTATGTCTTCTCGCACCATTGCCAGACGTGTGTGACAAAGGACTTCATTCACACCTACCATTACAATGACTCCCTTTAACACCATACGATAGCCAGCAAAGACTGGAATGGTATCATTCCTGGGAGATTTAGACATGCTTTCATTGGTTGTGAGTGGTCTTTAGTGATGAGTTTCACTTCTTTCTTGGATGATGATCAACAAATCCATGTATGGAGTCACCCTGGCCAGCTCCAGGACTGGTGATTTGTTCAATTGGTATCATGGTGTGAGGTGCGATTGCCTACAATGCCAAATCAACTTTTGTATTCATCGCGGACAATTTAGTCGCCCAGCAGTACATTGAGAAGTTCCTGTAACCCTTTTCCCTACCTTTCTTGAACTGTCTTGCGGGTGCAATTTTCTGACACGATAATGCTCAACCACACACTGCTGCCATGTCGAGAGCCGCTCTTCAAGATGTAGACACTTTCCCTTGGCCCACCACTTCACCTTATTTCTCCCCGATTGAGAACATGTGTGATGAAATGGGGCATACTGTTCAACACCATACATACCCTTAACGTGAAACATGCTGTAGGAGCATGTGAGGATAGAGGCTGTGTGGGATGGACTATCCCTGAACACCATCAGACACCTCTTTGAGTCCATGCTGGGATGCCTGGTGAGCGGTGTGAGCAGTAGTGGATGTAGCACTCCACTCTAGTGTTGGCTACTGAATGTATGATTCGAAGCAGTGTATCGATTCATTCAAGTGTCCGAGTGAATCGATTCACAGGAACGGCGAGCTCATGGCACATGATTCAGCTTACTCCCAGCGGACAGTGCTGAGTGGCGCACTCACTGGACGTTGACGGGGAGCCGAGCTTCCGCTGCAGCGAGGCAGTGAATCAGTGAATCATGGCACATCGAAAGAATCGTGAACGAGCGCGGCTCAGTGAGACACATGATACACACGGCTCCTTATCGGCTCACTGGACACGCGGAGAGCCGAGCTTCCGCTGCAGCGAGACATACAGTGAGCCATGGCACATCGAAAGAATCGTGAACGAGCGCGGCTCAGTGAGACACAAGATACACCCGGCTCCTTATCGGCTCACTGTAGCGAGACATACAGTGAGCCGTGCTACATTGAAAGAATCGTATGCTATAATGGACTCTCGAGCTCAGCTCATTTGAAAATAATACCCATTTGCATTCACTGTCCTCTTCTTACAGGGAGGTTTAAATAATAGATGGATTTATTTGCAGTGTTAAAAAGGTAGTCACAACATAATTCTGAAGTAGCTAGTAAGTAGGTAGGCTATTAGGTTATACTATTTATTAGTTTAATGAATCTTAGTATTATAACTTAGTTGACATTTGACAATTAAACTCGACTCTAGCCTGCCCTATGACTATGAGTCATGCTCATGACCACTCAAAAGTACCTGTTTTATATTTCATATGCCACATCGTTGCACAAGACTTCAGTCATATGTGGACAGACGCAATAACAGTATGTTGAATCAGAAAACCAGCGGGCTACTGTACATCTCGGGTAGCCTATACAAAATATGACTATTAAAAAATCCTCAGCTGATAGAAAAATACTTTTTAAAAAAATGATTGAGCGAGTTGTCGTGCGGTTAATATCGCGTGGCTATGCGCTTGCATTCGGGGGATGGTGGTTTCGAATCCCACCGTCGGCAGCCGTTAAGATGGTTTTTCCGTAGTTTCCCCATTTTCACACCGGGAAATGCTGGGACTGTACCTTAATTCAGGTCATGGCTGCTACCTTCCTAATCCTAACCTTTCCCACCCTGCGTCACCGGAAACCTTCGATGTATTAGAGTAACTAGCATTTTTTCTAAGAAAGGAGTTCATAGTATGAAGACCAGATGGCAGCTGTGAGCACTGAATGCTGTTGCTGCTGTCTTACCAGCACATACTACACAGATGCAGTAGGAGCGGTGACCAATGAGCCGTGAATCGGATCACTGTATCGATTCAGTAACGTGAACGGAATCAAATGAATCGATTCAGTAAAATGAATCGAATGTCCCATCACTACTCCACTCTGGGAGATGTGCAGCGAAATAAATAATGGTCAAGGCACACGTGTACCTGCTACTGTTCACTTCATTTCAATCCCTTCTTCTGGCTGCAACTAATTTTTGGTCTTAGAATGTATGAATGATATGAATACAGCAAATTATTTTTAAACTTTATTTAAATAAACATTTTTTTGTGACAAAAATTCCTGGTTTAAATTGGTATTTCGTCTGAAGTGACATTATTTTGGAAAAGTACACCAATTTTCATTTCCTTTCTTTTACTTGTGCTGCATTTCATTGACATGAAAATGAGAATTTTTTTTGATACGTTCCGCATTTTGCACACCCTGGTAGGGTTGCAGGTTTGAACTGTGCTACTAATGAGGACTTGGCCCTGTTTTACAGCCAGATGCCCTTCCTGATGACAATTGTACAAATGTATTCACTATTACATGTTTCTGTGATGGTTGGTAGTGTGCAGAGATGCCAACTACTATGGATTTTCTGTAGTTTCTACTGATTTCTCACTAGTACTACGGCAGTATGGAAGGGGTACTGATTATTGCAGTTTTTGCTAATTCAACGGGTTAAAACTTTACTATAGGCCTAACTCATTCTATCTGGTCAAATATGAAGTTATGTACAGTAACTTGTAAAAGGCAAATGTGTTCCTTCCGAAAGCCAACAACCTTCCATTTTCCCCACCAATATAAAAACTTAAGTTTCATACTATATGTTGCGTAGGAGACTCGCTATTAAAAGATAGAAGATATTAATTTAGTTTATGTCTTTTACTTGCAATTTCGCTTTGGCTGATGATGGTCTGGGATATGGACCGAAACTATCATATTGTGATGTATTGTTAAACGTTATATGATTTTAAGTATTGAGAAGGTGGAGCAATAAATCTTGTATTCATTTTAAGTTAATTAAAAGATAGTTCGTGAAAAAACAAAAATTGCGAGATGGCAGCATTTGTTTACAACCTTCAACCGTGAGTGGAATATCTTTGCCGTGCACATTTTCTGGATATGTGTTCAGTTCTTGTTCTATTGCCTCTGGTTTAATAGTAAGTTGCCTGCTTTTGTTACAAAACTCAAAGTATTACAAAGTGATACTGATGTCGCGTAGTGCAAACCGATTTCTGCGTTAAATTAAATAACCCAGCTGTTTAACCTTTTGCACTCCTATGTCGACATACGGATTGTAGTAACAGCTCCAATGCCGACATATTGTCGACATTTTCTTCTGCTGAAATTATCTGCTATCTGTTCGATTATTCATGAACATTTTTCTCCTTGGATTGCAATCACCTGCTTTCCTTTTACAGCATGTTTTTACTCCATATCACACTGTTTTTTCGTCAGTGGAACTCGCCATTCACGCCGACCATCATGTTATGTGTATTACTGAAGATCAGTGCCTGTTTTCCATTGTAAATGTTCTTGTAGTTATGTATTAACATTGATAAGTTTGGAGAAGGAACTAAAAGAATAAGAAATAAGTAAATTCTTGGATGAATGGGATTCATCTGATGATAATTTTTCTATTACTCTGGATGAAGAATTGGATGATTTACATAGTGACATTGAAGATGATGTGTCTAAAAACGAGTGGCAATTTAGTTGTGAATCCATAAAAAATGAAATACATTGTGCAGCAGGCCCATCTATTTAAAATAACATTGATTCTAACAGTGAGAGTGGAAATATGCGCTGTTATAAACGTATTGTGAGTAGAGTTTCAATGGACAATGTTGACTTAACCTCTCCTTCCTTCCGCGTGTAGAAGATAGCGACAGCGAAGATGATCTTTCCAATAGTAACAATGGGGACAATAACAGAGAAATGAACAATGTTCATACTGATGGTGATACAGATACAGTGGGTGGAGTTGATGCTTCAGTTATGGGGTTAGTGCATCAGTTGAGGCAAGTCACAGCGAATGATACAAATCCGAGTACTGGACATTTTATCACTGGTGTTCAAACTGTTGTTGGGAAAGTGCCTTCACAGCGTACAACCCATATAGACTACTTCAAGCTTTTTTCTTACCCCAGAACTTTTGGAATAATTGTTAAGGAAACAAGTAGATACGCCAGGTTGAAAATCTCAAAGCATACCCTGAAGAAAAGCTCTGTATGGCATTCATGGACAGATGTAAGTGAACCAGAAATGTGGGCATTTGTAGGAGTTATTATTGAAATGGGACTTACAGAAATGCCAGACATACAAGATTACTGGTCGCAAGTCTTTACCTGTAAAATTCTATTCTTTCAAGATGTTTTCAAATTGTTAGGTTTTTCCAAATATTTTGGATGCTGCACTTGCAGAAACCACCCTCAGACAGTGACAGTTCTCTTAGAAAAGAATGCAAAAAGTTAGCCACTATCTAAGTTTTCTAGACATGAAATTTAGAGAATATTATGTTCCTGGAGAGGAAATTATTGTTGATGAATGCATGGTGTCCTTCAAAGGAAGAATATATTGTATAAATTACAACCCCAAGGAGCCAAATAAGTGGGGAATCCGATTGTACATCCTTGCCGATTCTAAGACTAGTTATGTACATGCTGTGCCCTTTTTAAGGCATGTGTGGCGGTGCTCCCCTTGATCAACTGTTGCTCCGGCTGCTCCTGCAAATAAAAACATCAAAATTACCTAACGCTCACGTAGACTCTCTCTCCTTGGGCGTGGTAACGTCCGTCAGCTTTCCTAAAGGTTGTCGGGCCACACAAAATGGGGGTGAGGAAGTAAAATAATGGTGGGTCAACTAACTACAAATAACGGTACCCCAAGACTGAATCAAATTTAAAATAAACGTAAATTTATTAACAAAAAAAAATTTGCAAAAGAAAAAAACTAAATTTTTAAACAAAGTGAAAATTAAAATAATTTTAAGAAAAATAACAGGAAGTAACGAAACTCAAAAATCTTCCCAAACAAAGTGCCAATAAACTTTGATGACGGTCACAAATTAAATAATAAAACGTCACCATAAACATATAATTTGTACGTCGATTGACGCTACTATAGTAGAAATCAGTGGTATACCAAAACTCACCACTCAAAGAAAATATCTCAGATTTTACAATCAAACTGAAATTTCAACTAATGGAATTATATAAATAAATAAATTAATTAATTAATCAACTAATCTGAGATCACTAATGGGTGTCTTACATTCACAAATCCAGACTTATCAATCTGCCAGTTTACCCAACTGTTCGCGACCAATATTAAGTCAAAAAAAAAAAAAAATAAGAAAGAAAGAAAAATAGAAAAACCCTTGACACACATCTCCTTATATAAAAAATATCACTTTTAAATTATATAAACTTTGCCCCATAAAATAACTGGTGGCTGAACAAAAATTAACACCAAAAACTGTGCTTCAAAATAAAACGAAATTAACTATGCAGTTAAATATTCTGCCATCATACACCATACAGAAATTCACTGTGATAGCTCTGGACATTCACAACAAAAATAAAAATGGCAGGCTATGTGCCTCAGTCTTTACATTAATCAAATGAACTCGCCTTTTTACACACTTTAATCTTACTTGCCGCTGTCTACACTTTATTGAGAATAACCAAAACGTGTTACTTTAATAGTTGATGGAGGCAGATTCCATCTAATTGAACCAAATATGCAGCTTTGTTCACATAACCTTTTATTAAAGGTCTGTTCATTTGCATAAATTTAACTTGTAGTGGCATCTAATTTTATTTATTTACGGTGCCTTCATGTCTGCGTAAAGAACCTGCTGTAATTGATTTTGACTGTGAATACTAGGTGGTCCTATTAAACTAACCCTTGAAAATTTAATTTTCAAAAATATACATGGCACTGTAAAACATAGTGCTCAAACAAACAAAAAAAAAATCAAAATACCAAATAACCTAACTACACCTATACTCAATTTACAAAAATACAACTAATATCCATGTACCATCGGCCTCTACGCTTAAAAACACGGTAAAAATCAAAACATTAAAAAAATCCAAATTAATGAAAGGGAACAAAATCTCAAAAATAACGTGATCAACGCCTACATCGAAAAAATAAAAAAATACGCAATTTCCAAAAATGCAAAACTTCACTGTCAAGAAAAAAAAACTTCCTAAACGCTGAAGTGTATCTGGCGGCAATCCCATAACTCAAGACGTAATGTCTGAAAATGATATTCTCGAATTCAAAGTAAAATAAAAAGGAAGTACACATTACAGTTGATCACAATATAACTTTCCAAAATTATTCATTGCTAGTCCTCTCTGCTTCGTGCCTCAGCTCGGCCCATATAGAAATATCTCCAAGCGTTTCCTCATCCCTGGTCATATTTGCGTACTTAAACCTTCCGCCTATAACTGTCATACGGATACTGCCGTAAACTTAAACTCAATATTTCTTGAACTGATAAACATTCAATTCCCATTTTATCTCATTATTTTCCTTTTTTCAATGTAGCATTACTTATCAACATAGCCTCGTTCTTTTCCACACGGGCTCAACATTTTCACTAATTCATTCTGTTGTTCTCATAATCACAAATACGACAAATGTATGACATGGTCCTCAAGACTCTATTTTCCATCTCATAATTATTACCATCAGGGATACTATTTCTTATTTATTATCATACTTTGATCTTTCATTTCTATTCCACAAGTTGCCATGTATTTCAGAGCTGGACGGCAATGCTTCCTCGCTTTATAAACAAAATATAACAAAACAAGATTGCCTGCCAAACATGCTCACAAGAAAATCATGCATTTGAAAACATACACCAATCAAAACAAGGAAAAGAAATCCAAAACTCGTCGTCTAACTGTGATCACGCAAGGTAAAAATAAATCGGATACGCTCCAAATTACACATCACGATATATGACGGCTCTCCGAATGAAGTCACCTCGGTCAACTTAGAATGACTTGACGACAATCCACAAAACAAAACAAAAATATATTATTATTATTATTATTATTATTATTATTATTATTATTATTATTATTATTATATATAATTCGCTGGGGCCATCAAGGACCACGTTAAGTCTTGTTGCATTTGACACTGAACTTGGCCTTCTTTAGAGCCCAAATTTCCCTCATTCTTTGTGAGTGGGCCTGCTTACGCTCCTCTGTCCAAGGGGCACCGTGTCTTCTCTTCGGTTGCTCGTCTCGGTTTAGCCCGTTCGTCAATATTTTCTTGCGGAAGAGATCTCTGTTAAGGGCGTCTTCAGCTGAGATATGTAGCATTTGCAGGTCTTCTTTGGTATTTCTAAACCAGGGAATTGTAGTTTTGGGGTTTCAATCAAAAAAGTGAAAGATTTCTTTAGTTAACTTTCTTCCATCCATTCTTTTCAGATGACCGTAAAATCGTGCCCGTCTTTTTTTGATTGTGTCGGTAATTTTCTCTATTTTGCTGTAGACTTCCTTGTTGGATCTCTTTTGATGGATTCCATGTCTGTACTTTGATCCCAAGATTCCTCTCACAATTTTGCGTTCTCTTTTCTCCAGTTCTTCAAGGAGTCCTTTGTTGGCATTTAGAGACAGGGTTTCGGCTGCATATAGAACTACTGGCTTCAGAACTGTTTCATAGTGACGTATCTTGGTGTTTTGGGAAAGGCATTTTTTGTTGTAGATTTGCGGGATGTTTGGTAGGCTATTTCCAGTTTGCGTACTCGCTCCTGAAGAGCTTCTTTGTCCAGTCCATTTTTCATGATGATCTCGCCCAGGTATTTGAATTTGTCTACTCGGGTGATGTCCCCGTATTTTGTATGGAGTTTTGGTGGAGCCTCTTTGATGTTAGTCTTTACTTCTGTTTTCTCAAGCGATATCTGCAAACCAGTTTGTTCGGCAATTTCCTTTAAAATTTCAACTTGAGCTCTAGCGGTTTCTATGTCGTTTGAGAGAACAGCAATATCATCGGCAAATGCTAAGCAGTGTTGCGATCCCCTTGGATTTGGTTCCTATTCTTAATGGACTGTAGTTGGTTTACTATAATCTCACCCGCCAGGTTCTGATGATCTTTTCAAGAACACAGTTGAAGAGTATCGGGGATAGCCCATCACCTTGTCGGACTCCTGTTTTGATGTCAAAAGAATGCGAGAGACATCCGTGGAACTTCACCTTGGATTTTGTATTGGTCAGGGTGGCTCTAATTAATGCCAGCAGTTTCAAATCAACTACAAATTCATTTAAGATGTTTAGAAGGACTTCCCGGTCAATGGAGTCGTACGCTTTCTTAAAGTCCACAAAGACAGACACATACTGCTTGGACCTTAGTGTACAATATCTGATGATCGTTTTGAGATTTTGGATCTGTTCAGCTGTTGAGCGAGCTTTTCTGAACCCTCCTTGGTATTCACCTATTTGATGTTCGACTTGTGCTTCCAAACGCTCCAGGATGGCAAGTGATAGAATTTTGTAAGTCACGGGTAGCAAAGATATTCCTCTGTAGTTGTTGATGTTCTTCATGCTGCCTTTTTTGTGTAATGGATGGATCAAAGCTATTTTCTAATCTTCGGGTAGGGTCTCCTTGTTCCAAATTTCTTCTATTTGCTTTTGCAAGATATCAAGTGATTCCTCTGGGGCATATTTCCATAGTTCTGCTACTACTGAGTCTTCCCCCGGCGCTTTGTTATTTTTGAGACGGGCAATATGGTGCTTGATCTCATCTCTGTCGGGTGGTCTGGAATCTGGGTACCTGAGTAAGGGTTCCTTGGTCTCAATGGCGCTTTGCGGTTTAGAGCAATTAAGAAAATTCTTGAAGTAATCTGCCAGAATGCTGCAATTTTCTTCATTTGACGTCGCCAGTTTGCCGTCCTTTTGCTCAAAGCATAGAGATGCTGGTTTATAGCCAGTGAGTTTGCGTTTGAAGGCCCTGTAGTACTCTCTGCTTTCATTCTTCCTAAAGTTTTGTTCTATCTTTTCAATGAGAGATTTTTCGTATTTACGTTTCTCAGTTCTGAACACCCTAGGTGCTTGGGCACGTTGGGTTTTGTAGGTTTCCCAATCATTTTCTGATTTCGTAGAGTAGTACTGTTTCCACGCATTGAGTCTTTCTTGGAGGACTGATTCGCAGGTACTATTCCACCAGGCATGCTTTTTGCTTCTCTTGATTTCTGCAACGTCTTTGGCGGCCTCAACAAGGAGACTTTTGGCGTTGTTAAAGTCACAGTCATTTGGTCTAGCCTTCTCCTGGAACTCCTCGACCCTTTGCCGAAGTTTATCATTGTCGAAGCGTGTGATCTGTTTGGTTGTCTTCCTTGTGTTTGCGGGAATTGGTTTGAATTTGATAAGAGACATATAATGATCTGAGGCCACATTGATGCCTTTCTTTACCTTGACATTCATAATCTCAGGGCTGTTTCTCCTGGAGATTGCAACATGATCAATTTGGAACTCTCCGAGAGCTTGGACGGGAGAACGCCAAGTCATTTGCTTTCTGGGTAGACGGCAAAAGTGGGTCGACATAACCTGCAGGTTGTGATTTTCGCAAATGGACACCAGTCTTTTGCCATTGTGATTGGTTCTTTTGTGAGCAGAGTAATTTCCTATAACTTTCTTGTACTTCTGTTCACGACCTAGTTGGGCATTGAAGTCACCCAAAAGAAGCTTGACATGGTGTTTGGGGATTTTGTTTAATTTTTCATCCAGTAGGTCCCAGAAATTATCAACTTCGTCTGGATCAGACTTGTTCTTATCGTTTGTAGGAGCATGTGCGTTAACTAGGGCGTAGGTTTTGTTCACGCATTTAATTGTGAGTATAGACAATCTGTCATTCACAGGTTCGAAATTTGCAACCGATTTAAGGATCTTGGTTCTAACAGCAAACACGGTTCCAAGCATCACAGCTCCATTGAGGATTCCTCTTTGCGCTTTGCTCTTGAAAAATCGGTAGCCTTCGGATTCAAAAATCTCTTCATCTGGGTATCTTGTTTCCTGTAGGGCCATTATGGATATCTGATTTTCGTGAAGAACTTTGGTGATGGTTTTCAGCTTGCCAGTTTGTGTAAGTGAATTTTTGTTGAAAGTTGCTAGAAAGGTTTTAGATTTTGGCCCGAGTTTTTGACTCTTCGGTGTACACCGAGACGCTCCGACTCGTCTCTTGCATGATGTCGAGTCTCCCCCAGAATCCGAACGAGACTCGTGCGCCGTGGCGTTCACGACGAGGGATTTATCCGAAGATTTACCCCCTGGGGTACGTTTCTTGAAATGTTGTGCCATCATGCTTTTTGACTTGACTTTGCTTTGGACGGGTACCCATCCTTCTACAACTAGGGTTGTTAGCCCTAGAGGTTGCCTCAAGATGTTTTCTGGCTTCTGGTCATTTACCAGTCTTCACCGTAACCCTGGCAAGGGACCAATTTTTTTTTCACGGTGGTATTTTATTTCCCTACTACCCTCTGACTCTGCTGGCGGCAGAGCCAGCGACCTTCCCCAATTCCAATGGGATGCGCCCGATGGAGGTAACTGGTAAATCCCCACATTATGATTATTATGATTATTATTATTATTATTATTATTATTATTATTATTATTATTATTATTATTATTATTATATCATTAATTGACCCAATTCATTAGATTTTATATTCTGATTTTCATCATTTAGACTGTAATATAATTAGGTATCATGCATATCATGTCATTTAATCATAGGATAAAGGAATTTTGTTTGTAATTATTCGGTACATAAATAAGTGAGATTTGTTGATTTGAAATGGTCATGCTGTGACTTGTAACTGTGGGTAGGTGAGCTGGCGTGATAATTTGCAACCGAGGCTATGGTTAACCGAGGCTATATTAGGCAAGTAAATTTTCCGCTGACACATCTTTGTAGTCATCATTTGGACGCGTGGGGAATCTATTAAGACACATGACTACTTTTGTATAGTGCGTGGCCACATGGTTTCGATAGTGTGTCCGTGTTCGCCAGCTACCATGTGTCGATGTGGAAGGGATGACCAGATAGTAGGGAGATGAGGGGTCATCACGAGTTTATATAAGTCGATGTAATAGTGGTGGTCAATGCCAAGAGGTGTTCGAAGAGGTGGTATAAGAATTGTCGAAGAGGTGTAAGAGTGGTGGTCTGATCTGAGTAGAGACTTGTACTGGGCTGATAGTGAAGCAGCGACATCTAATTGCGGGGTAGAACTTTGCAATGTAAGTTTATTTCAGTAGAATTACCAGAGATTTAGTGCCGTGTTTTGCAGAAGTATAGGAAATATATATATCAGATTTAACTGATATATGCAGTTAACCGTCATCATGGTACTTCGAATTCTTTATTGAATTCTACTATGCAATTTGCGAACTTTGTTCGAGAATTGAATCTAACGTAGATACATCTAACATCGCATAGAACTGTTGTATTTATTTCAACAGTCTCTATATTAGCTATGAGGACATGTGAAACTAGATAGTATGCCTGGATATTACAGGTTATTTCAGTAAAGTTTTCCAATTTCTAACAATAAGTATTGAGTGGACGTAACCGCATTGGAGCTTACTACCCTCGTGCAGGGAATTTAGGTCAGCTCCAGGTTTCCAACTTCAACCCAATGGTTTTTCCAGGAATTTCAAGTTCAGCAGTAGTGTGTTCAGTCATCAGGTAATTACAGCATCAGACATGTAATGCATAAATAATATGAAGAATAATGTAATCAGCGGCGATATCATAGTTCATTTCAAGTTCGTGCCAATAGCTTTCTTTATTTAGATCAAATTTTCTGTATATGTAACAACAAATCTCACAGGGTATATTTTTAGTGATTAAAGTACGGCAGTGCTAGTTCATTGTGACGTAAAGTATAGTTATAAATTCAGTTTTCTTTTATTAATAATAAGTGATTCTCTTTCCAAGTACAATCCTCAATTGTGGAAATGCAACCATAATCTACAATTGTCCTGATCCATATATACCTGTATATTGCCAGATGTGTGAGTTTATCACCTCACGCCTTGAGAATAATTGAGATAAGAGGCATGCTCTCTGAATTTTGTTGCTTATTACAGCAACTCGCGATCAACCAATTTATAGTATATTGTGTGAAGGAAATTAATAGTAAGGGTAGTGGTAGGAGTAGTTACATCTTCTAACGTTCTTCTTCACACTCCAGTTTTTTTCCCAGGTTATGTCAAGAAACACGTGATGACATTTATTTATATTGAGAAAGCTTATGACAGTGTGCCCTGACAGTTGGTATGGGACACATTAAGGAAAGAACAAGTTAACAGAGTGGAAGTGCAAATGATAAAAGCTATGTATAGGAAAAATAAAATGGTTTAAAGATGAAAATGGTCTCCGACAGGGAAGTGTACTATCCCCCATACTATTCATCATAGTCATAGATGAAATTCATAAGAACATTAAACAGAGATTGGGAAGAGAGACTGTATAGACCAACGCAGGAGACACTCAGTTTTCCGATTTGATGACAGGCATTCACAGGAGGGGCAGCTGAAGCTATTCCATTTATTTCTCTGCTACAATTATTTTTCTTTTCTACACTGCCTCTTGGTATTTGTTGAACATTGTCAGTTTTCTTCAAAATACAGCGTACCATAATGGACAACTTCCAAGATGAACAGTCACAGACTGAAGTCTCCAAGTTATCAATATCATTTTTGCACATCCTTATGTTAGCCTTGATCACATTCTTAAATTACTTCCAGACCTTCAACACAATATTTTCCCACTATTAACTCAAGAGTGAAACATTTCTTTGGGGATGTGATTGTTGGGCGTATAGACTGCATGGCCTATCCACCAAAATTGCCATCTTATAATTATGATTTGCACTTGTCGTGCCATGTTATTTAAAGTGTTCTACTCAAGCGTTGATGGTATAATAATAATAATAATAATAATAATAATAATAATAATAATAATAATAATAATAATAATTTTATGTGGGCGGCATCTGTCATGTGTAGGTATCTGCGTGTTATTGTGGTGGAGGATAGTGTTATGTGTGGTGTGCGAGTTTCAGGGATGTTGTGGACAGCACAAACACCCAGCCCCCGAATTAACCGATGAAGGTTAAAATACACAACCTGGCCGGGTATCGAACCCGGGACCCTCTACACCGAAGGCCAGTACGCTGACCATTCAGCCAATGAGTCAGACAGCATTGATGGTGATAATGTTCCTGCATTTTAAGTTGTTGCCTGTAGCTTGTCCGACATTCAGATCCATAGATTAAGATGGAAATTAGAAATGAATTTTATACAAGGATCTTTGTTACAACATTGATGTTGTGATTGTTGAAGACTCTTGGTCTTAAAATGGGGAAAGATATTCCAGCAAGCCATGAACCTACTACGCTGGCGTAGCAGGGGGAGAGGTGATACTCCCACGTGGTGTTCCCAGGTGGCGGATAGCAGAATCCTAACCGGCTTGCCGGCGGATTTGAGCAAAATAAAATAGCTCTCCCGGACCAAACACACAATCTCCTGTTGGTGGGGGGCGCAGATGAAGAATACACCCACGGTATCTCCCGCCTGTTGTAAGAGGCGACTAAAAGGCGTGATCAAGGGATGATTGAATTACAACCATGAGACTACTTGTAATGAGTACCATCACGCATGGAACACCATGGGTTGCATTTACTTGTGAGTAGTACCACTACGTTAGGTACACAATAGGTTTGTGATTAGTAGCAACAGAGGGTTAATCAGTATATGGATTTTACAGTACCCATGATTAGTACCACTATATGCGGAACACCACCGGCTTATGTTGCCTGTGATTAGTAAGTACCACTGTGAGAAACACCACGGGTCTGGGCATTGCCTGTGATTAGTGCCACTATATGAGCGACGCTGTGGGTCTGCGTTGACCGTGATTAGTACCCACTATGTGAGGAACACCACGGGATAGTATGAGTCCCTGTGATTAGTACACCTACATGAGGAACACCCTGGGTTTGCATTGCATATGAGTGGTGACGTAATGTGAGAAACACCATAGGTCTGCATTACCTGTGCGGCATACATTGCTTGTGAGTAGTACCATAATGCGTGGAACACCGTGAGTCTACGTTACTTGTGATTAGTACCGCTACATGAGAAGTATCATGGTTCGATTTTACTAGCGTTAAGTACCATTATGAGGGGCCGTTGACCTGGATTTTTGAACCCTTTAGACAACAAGCATCATCGATTCAGGATTGTGCTTTGGACGGAGCCCCTTGATCCGTATATACTTCTGTTTTAAGATAGTTTCCGGGAAGGTGGGGCATTGCAGGATGGATCCACTGATAGTTTTAATTTCATAATCGTTGCTCATCTTCGTCTTCTTGAATTCTAGTCAGTGGATTGATTTTGGAATTATTTTTAACTTTCAATATTGTGAGTTGGATCCGCTGATTATTTTAAATTCATATGCATCCATTCATTTTTCATCATCAAGTTTTGAATTCTGGTCATTGGATGATTTTTGGACTTTTAAATCATCATTACATTTTGTCTCATTTCATACCATTAGGGGCATATGACCTAGATGTTAGGCCCCTTCAAACAACAATCATCATCTTCATATTCCAGCAAGGTTAATCCTGTATTAGAGTTCTGAATCAATATCTGCACTCGATAAAAGGGTGCTAACTGCCTGGGTATGGGAAAATGTCTCTTTCTTTGTCCTTCTCCTGGAGCGGTTTGGTGAAGGATCTAGCTCTTACTGGTGTCAATTTTAATACTGATCCTTTTATATGCAGTTGAAAATGACCGTAGGTTCTTCCTCTGACTGAGCTACTGCAACTCCATTATCATCAGCATACTGTAGATCAACTAATACTACAAAAGATGTTCCACCCTGTAAGTTATATGTATTCCTGGAGGAAGTTCGTCTTTGACAAGGTGTATAACCATTGGCAACATACTGGGAGCAATCACCTAACCTTTTCTAACACCAGTGTTGATATGGAACAACTCTCCAACAGAGTTATTTCTAATGACTGCGGTAATCATATTATATAAATTTTAAGCTGGCAGTGAATTTTGGAGAGCTAAAACCTTCCACAAAGCTTAATACTTTATGGAGTCAAATGACTTGGTGATGGCCGGGCTGAATGGGGCAGGTGGTTGAGGCGCTGGCCTTCTGACCCCAACTTGATAGATTTGATGTTGGCTCAGTCCGCTACCAATTCCAAATCCTCTCGTGAGTTAAATTAAAATATTTCAGGAAACTGAGTGCAATGAAGAAGCTGCTCCTGGAGAATTAGAAAGTGCTTCCGATCTTGAATTCATCCCTGAAGTGCACGTTCTGAACTACAGCATTTCACACAATATGAATTGAATGATCTTATTAGGGATCTTTCTCTTTCAAGAGAGAGAGTGGAACTTTAGGCTTCCAGGCTTAAAAGTAAACACCTTCTGGAAGATGATGTCAGGATCTGCCATTTTAGAACACAGAACACAATTTTAGAAAAGGAAAAGAGTCTTTAGATGATCCAGTGGTCTTTTGTAATGACAGTCACAGTCCGTTTGAGCAACTGAAACAGCCATGCTCAGCTTCAGAGTGGAAGTTTTTTCTTTACAGAAAAGCCTAAAAAGAGTCCATTTCCACCATGGGAATGTGAAGCCATCCATACATTGCACCCTTGAAGCTGCGTGGTCTGCAGTATCTTCATCTTCTTGGTTTCTGCCATGGCTGCTCTGTAAAAAATATACAGTACTTACTGCAGACGTCTCTCTTCTCAGGGATAGGACGTCCATTTGGCTGTCAACACGAGTGCAAGAGAAATACCAAACTGTCAGGCTATAGGCTACTCTACACCACCAAATAAATGTAATACTGACTCAGACTGATGTTTAAATATGTGTTTATTTATAAAATTGACTTAAAAAGTGGATGAAAATAATGAAAGTATAATAACGCAAAATAAATCAGATTAAATCACCTGTGTAACGAAATGTAACCACTGATAAAGCACTCTAACAACTCTTGAACATCCTTCTCCAAATTAAACATTCTGACCTGATTGTGGAGGGCCTAAATTGTCATCATTAATTAATTAATTAATTAAACAAATTATACTCTAACTACTATGGTTCTAGACATTCATGACACTCTACAATTATGTCTGACTGTGTAACTGAATAAATATTCACTAACATGAATCTTGAATATAAATTAATGACTGAAATTGGAAAATTTAAAGATTGCAATTGCTCATTACCAATTACAAAATAGTGGTGTTCAAATGTGCATTTCTGTAACTCAGAATATTCAATAGTCTTTGGTATTCACTACTCCCCTTTACATCTTCATGTAAATTCAGTTACAGTGATTTTACGCTGCCTTAATGGCCTCTCATGGCTGAATGTCGCCATCTGATATCTCAAAACTTACATCGTAAGGTTTATTGCCATTGATTGATTTCTATCTCTACCACAGGTTTACAGATTTAATGTTGGCATCACTGTGTAAAACCATGAAGATAGGAGTTAGGAGGTCAATCACCTCAAGTTTAATTGATTATCTGGTCAACTGAGCAGCCACTGTTAACATTTGCATGACATGCATTGATCATATTTGATCTCACAGGAACCCAAACTACCTGAACAGATGAAGAAAATAGATAAAATGCATGTATAATTTCTTGATCAACCTTGTCTGGATTTTCATACATGGGAAATTTATAACTGTTGGGTGTACTGTTCACTAACGTTTCTAATTGTGTGTGCTGCTAAAATGTAAACAAGAAGTGAATCTAAGATGCTGTCTGGTTGAATTGACACGAGCTGTCATAATCCTGACATTACTCAAAATACCATGGGAAATTCTCCCACCTTAATGAAGAGAAAATTTATCTACACTTATAACTGCAGTCAATCACCACCATGTATGCTAAATAAAATAATGAAAGGGAAGCACTGCTGAAATGAAAAGACATCCTCCACCAATATCCTACACTGATTTATATACATGCTGATTCACGTACTTGACTATTTACAATACAAAAATACTGAACTGATAATTTACTGATTTCTACACCGCATGTTAATTTCAGTGTCTATGGATTTGTTAACACAGAAATCAGTGTCGACCTTGACTTTGATGTGGATTCTTCATGGCTGTCTCCCGACATACAACAAATTAAATGAACTCTCATAACAAAATGAAGTATAATTATCAATTCAAAATATGATGCAAGAAAACCTATAAATTGACAAGAGGATCCACCTTTGCATTGAAAAGGTCTCTTGTCAATTTATTTGTATAATTGAACTTCAATATGGAACAAAAATAAAATTTATAGCTTATAGCAAGAAAACCTCTTGGATGATGTTGACATAAAATCAAAATACAGTTATACTTACTACACCATCTCCCTCACAAAAATTTCTGATGAAAACAATTGGGTATTATTGTTCATTAAAATGATCTTAGCACATCTGTAATGGTCTATAAATGTTACATAAATAGATGTCCGATGGTTGGTTGCATGGGTTTTTATTTTATAACTAGGTCCTTATAATGAAGCCTCCGTGGCTCAGGCGACAGCGTGTCAGCCTCTCCCCACTGGGTTGCATGGTTTGAATCCCGGTCACTCCATGTGAGATTTGTGCTGGGCAAAGTGGAGGCGGGACAGGTTTTTCTCCGGGTACTCCAGTTTTCCCTGTCATCTTTCATTCCAGCAACACTCTCCACTATCATTTCATTTCATCTGTCAGTCATTAATCATTGCCCCAGAGGTGCGCGACGGACTTCGGCAGCTGGCACTATTCCTATCCTCACCGCAAGATGAGGGCTTCATTCATTCCATCCTTGACCCAGTCACTGACTGGATAACAGGTTGTAGGCTTTCAACTAGGTCTTTATAATACAGTAATGAGCACCTTCTTACTTCATTATTTCTCCTTTTATCTTTATTTATATCATCGTAGACCTCAAATAATATTAATGTTCCTGAATATACAGATTATTGCTCCCTTTTTATACACAGAGCTTCGCACATTTCTTATACTCTTAATGATTCCATCATTTATCTCTTAGCTTATCTGCTTGCATAAAAAATATCTCTTCCTGTACGCTCAGGAATTTTGAAACAAATGCTCGTAATTCCTCATCACATTGGACCAATCAATGTTCAACAACCTTCCGCAACTGACTCATTGCTGTTAGCACAACTACAATGGCTCATTTATTTTCATTCTAAAATAATCCCTACGGGTTTTCAGGATTTACGCTACTGATAATCCCATAAAATTTGTAACAATTCAAAATTAAGAAAATCGTAATTATTATTATTATTATTATTATTATTATTATTATTATTATTATTATTATTATTCTCAGTCTCTTATGCAAACATATTTATTCCGACATTGCAGTGGTAGTTACTGGCAACTAACATTCCTGACCATCGTTTATGTATGATTTTTAAGTTAAATCAATAATTGAGTTTACTTAAAATGTGTTATCTGAATTTCACACATATTAATTATTATTATTATTATTATTATTATTATTATTATTATTATTATTATTATTATTATTATTATTATTATTATTAATCCATGAGAATGAAAATTCCCTGATTTTACTGTCATTGAAAAAGTTATATAAGAAAATTCCTTCATGAAATATAAGTTTAAATCTTACCGTTCTGAAATTCGAGTCGCTACTGACCAACTCGTTAATCTCAAATTAATTAACATGATTACTGTCACTGTGCATGAATGTCAAAAAAACTATTTACAAAGTGACAACTGTGTTACTATCACTAAGTGACTAACATTGAGTGCAAATTATGCTACTGACATTTACCTACAACAAACTTGCGTCTTAAAGAAAAGTATTCTTCACATTATAAAACAAGCATCATCTTGGATTTGGTTCATTTACTCATTTAATAATTGCCGGCTATTCCATTTGGCGTCCCTCGGCCATCCCAACTGCTTCTTTAGCACATGATGGCAGAGATACAGGACATCATAATAATACCGATGTATCCAGACATGATTGCCGTCTTCAAGAACACTTCATCACACACAACATGTGATCTTGACGAACTAACTCACTAATTTCACAATTTATTTTACACCAGAATAACACTTTTGACTGTCAATGATTACTTCTACACTTGCTTCTACAGTGGAAGTCTCGGACACATCCCTTCGTAACTTCCTAATCAGTTGGGCTTTAAACTACTTTTCCCAAAGTACTGGTGCGTCAGACTGCACTGGTTGCGCTCCCTTCCTGCAAGGTCGCCTGTCATTGTTTATATCTGAAGGTCAGTCACCCTACAATTTTCGGAATTTGAACTGGCCTGAATTAATTTCTCGGTGACTGCACTCCTTACTCATGCAGCTACCTGTCCCTCTACAAAATGAATAAGATGAAGTTTCTGTCCCGTTACCAATGCACAGCTCCTTTCCTCGTTTCCTCTCAAACTAACTGGGGTGCATTTACGTCAGGCGTGCTGAATATTAGAATTGCTGCTGCGGCTGCCGATGATATAGTTTATATGGCAAGGCGTGGAATTACTAACATGTTGAAGTTAGACTTAGGGCTGGTTCTACCACCTACTGGTAAAGTAGCGCGTAATTTGGTCCGCGTGAAAGGATGTTCCGTTCGACCACTCCCAGGTAGCACTATAGGCAGCATAAATCATAGTTACCCGACGTGTAATTTATCGGCCACTTTGAGGGCCTTTTAAGACTTTACCTGCCGGGCAAGTTTTGAGAGCTGAACATTATTAGCTGCATTTGTTGTGACATACAACTTAAATTAGCTTAGTATACTGATAAAAGCTGATACCGTAACAGTGATCGATATTGTATTGCAGGATTTTGAACATTAATGCTTCCTTTGAGTTGCAACGGTCACACCAGCCTCTTGCATCGACTACATTGGGGGTACATTTTATATGTCAAGCATTTGCAAAGAAACTCTGCAAGGATATAAAATCAAAACCTATTTGGAAATCATCTCAAATGGGCTTTAATTTCTAATTTTAATTTTTCAGTTTTCAGACACCTTTTATAAGTGATTATATGTATCTCAATTACCCCAAGCGTTCTCATGGCGTAATGGCTAACATGCTCGCTTCGTAATACGTGGTATGCAGGTACAAGTTTTCATTATGCCGAATATTTTTAAAATTTTCATTATTAGTGTTGTATTCATCTGTATGCCTCTTTTCAAACATTCTTTTCTTAATAATATATTTCATTGAAATGTTTAATCACAATATCATGTCTACTAGGAAAATGCTTTATATGTGTGCTACTTATAGAAAGTGATGTTATGATTAATTCCAATCATCAATTATAGTAGTAAAGCATAGTGCAGAATGCTCAAAGGCAATAAGTCCATGAGGAAGGGGTGTGTGTGTGTGTGTGTGTGGGTGTGTGTGTGTGTGTGTGTGTGTGTGTGTGTGTGTGTAAAGAACAACGGCAAGGAACGAAAATAAATTTTTAAATGTAAAGTAGAAAGACAAAGAGAACCTGTGGACCGGGCTCGATAGCTGCAGTCGCTTAAGTGCGGCCAGTATCCAGTATTCGGGAGATAGTAGGTTCGAACCCCACTGTCGGCAGCCCTGAAAATGGTTTTCCGTGGTTTCCCATTTTCACACCAGGTAAATGCTGGGGCTGTACCTTAATTAAGGCCATGGCCACTTCCTTCCCACTCCTAGCCCTTTCCTGTCCCATCGTCGCCATAAGACCTATCTGTGTCAGTGCGACGTAAAGCTACTAGAAAAAAAAAAAAAAAAAAAAAAAAAAAGAGAACCTGCGTACCTTCTATTATGGAGCGAGTGACCTAATTAATCTACTACAAGAATACTTTCCAAAAATGCTGCCTTACATGGCAGGTTATAACTGGCATAAGAAAATGTAATCTCGAGATTTTAATCAAAATTAGGTATTGATTTTGAAGCTCATAGATTAAAATCACAAAAGCTAGACATAAATCGTTGTCCATAACTCTTAAGACTCCCCTTATTAGGCTTTTTGGTGATAATCAGCAGATGCAAGCACAGGAAAATAAGACAATCGAAATGAGCTTCATACATCTAATAATAGATAGCACCTCACTCGAAAGCGAGAATTCGCTGAAAATCAGTCTAAAGAACCCCGTATATCGGTGTCTAGCGGGTAGCTACCTAGCACTTGTGCGGAGATGGTTGCACGCAAGCCAAAGTATCAGCTGATTTACACCCCCAGGTAGTTTACCTGCCGGGCAGCTGCCAGCCACTTTACCAGCAGATGGTCGAACCGGCCCTTAGATTGTTTATTACTTCCCTGGAAACTACACTCATCCTCATAAATTAAGGATAATTGCATATTGTGGTGCCACACAACGTGGCACTACACAAAACTGGCGCTAATAGCATAGGCACATAGTGAACACAAACTAAACATATCTGTAAGTCCACAGTATTGGTGATAAGTTGAGAAAACCATCCCAAAACACATGTGCTACAAAATGCCACTGTTTCCTGCGCATGTACCCCGACATCAATATGGGATATGATCACCATGCACAACTACACAGGCTGCACAACGGGTTGGCATACTGTGGATCAGGTGGTTGAGCAGCTGCTGGGGTATAGCCTCCCATTCTTGCACTAATGCCTGTCAGAGCTCCTGAAGTGGCCTAGGGGTTTGAAGACGTGCAGCGATACGTCGACCGAGAGCATCTCAGACGTGCTAGATGGGGTTTAGGTCTGGAGAACTGGCAGGCCACTCCATTCGCCGGGTATCTTCTGTTTCACGGTACTCCTCCACGATGGCAGCTCGGTGGGGCCATGCGTTATCATCCATCAGGAGGAAGGTGGGACCCACTGCACCCCTGAAAAGGCGGACATACTGGTGCAAAATGACGTCCTGATACACCTGACCTGTTACAGTTCCTCTGTCAAAGACATGCAGGGGTGTACGTGCACCAGTCATAATCCCACCCCACACCATCAAACCACTACCTCCATACAGGTCTGTTTCAAGAACATTACGGGGTTGGTATCTGGTTCCTGGTTCACGCCAGATGAGAACCCGGCGAGAATCACTGTTCAGACCATACCTGGACTCGTCTGTGAACATAACCTGGGACCACTGTTCCAATGACCATGTACTGTGTTCTTGACACCAGGCTTCACGGGCTCTCCTGTGAACAGGGGTCAGTGGAATGCACCTTGCAGGTCTCCGGGTGAATAAACTATGTCTGTTCAGTCGTCTATAGACTGTGTGTCTGGAGACAAGTGTTCCAGTGGCTATGGCAAGGTCCCGAGCAAGGCGACCTGCAGTACTCCGTGGCCGCCTACGGGCACTGATGGTGAAATATCGGTCTTCTTGTGGTGTTATACACTGCAGACGTCCCGTACTGTAGCACCTGGACACGTTTCCTGTCTGCTGGAATCGTTGCCATAATCTTTAGATCACACTTTGTGGAACACGGAGGGTCCGTGCTACGACCTGCTGTGTTAGACCAGCCCTATTATTCTACCCCTCATAACGTCATCAATATGTGTTCATTGAGCCATTTTCACCACACAGTCACCATTAACACGTCTGAAAACATCTGCACATTTACTCGCTGCACCGTACTATGACATGCACCAACACGCCTCTGCGTATTTGGACTGCTGCCAGTGCCACCGTGCGACGACCACAGGTCAAATGCACCACATGGCCATACCCCGAGGTGATTTAAAACCGCAAACTGCCCACCATAGCGTTGTTTCACCATGCATCAGCATTAGCCTTAATTTCTGAGCATGTGTGTATTATTCTGAATGAAATCCTTATATCATTATGCACTGAGACTCTGATGGTCACATGTTAGTTGTCGGCATGGCTGATTTAATGTCAGTGTTTCTAATCATTGTTCCTAGCTTGACAGAGAAAAACTCAGAGTGCTGAAGTAACTTACTAACTTGAGATGTTGACAGATGAAAAAGAACACGTGTAAACTGAGATTGAGATCGCCACTGTATTCCTGAACTCACAATATTCGTACTTATTCACTGATGAACTTTATCTCGGAAATCGATCATACAGTGCTTAATTAATTAACTGGCATGACAAGTAATACCTTTTCTTGCATAGTCACTGTAGGTTGGTGTACTTCAGCAACACGTGGTTCACAGTGAGGCATACTGTTTTACTGTTACGCACTTTCTCAAATATAACATTAAAACATATAATTAATGACCCAAATAGCACAGCTCTCTCTGGAGCTCACTGTTTCTTCATTAACTTCGTCTACACATCTAAGATTTACTGAATTGCCTTTAGCACTGGTTTCAAAGTAGTAAGTTTGAGCGTTGTGATTGGCTCAACTTTACCTCCGGGGTTTTTGACGTTCTTCCGTTTGGACGAAACCAAAGGTGAAAAGGGGTGTCAGGTACGCTCCTCCCTTGTTTCAGATTTTCCTTCCTCGTCTTCTGCTCTGCCTTTGCCAGGTGACTGGGAGTGTGACCTTTTTGTTCTCTATTTCCTGCTTCCTGTGAGAAGAGTTGGCGAAAGCGGCTAGCTGTTGGGCCAGTCAGTTTTATTGGAGGCTACTTTACAAGTGCTGTACATTTGCGATATACACAGAACATGCCTTAAACTTACTCGCTTGGCTTAAGACTTCTGCCCTGGCTTCCTTTGATTCTACCTTTGAACCGCACCCCACCCGCACGAAACTCCCCGATAAACAATAAAAGCAATTATATCGGCGGAGTATAATTCGCGAGTACAAACCATGGACCGTGACTGGGAAAGGCCGACAAACTAAGGCCCCGAGCTGGAAATCGGGCTCTTATCTAAGTGCTGTTAAGAGTCCAAATGCTACTTGAATGAGATGTGAATGAACAAATAACAAGGTTTATTCAATCAAGGTGAATCAAATTAAAAGAAGGTGAATTAAATTAAGACAAAAATACTGATTGAAACAAATACAGCTGGGCTGAGTGGCTCAGACGGTTAAGGCGCTGGCCTTCTAACCCCAACTTGGCAGATTCGATCCTGGCTCAGTCCGGTGGTATTTGAAGGTGCTCAAATATGACAGCCCCGTGTCAGTAGATTTACTGGCACGTAAAAGAACTCCTGCGGGACTAAATTCCGGCACCTCGGCATCTCCGAAGACCTTAAAAAGTAGTTAGTGGAACATAAAGCAAATAACATTATTATTATTATTATTATTATTATTATTATTATTATTATTATTATTATTATTATTATTATTATGATGATGAAACAAATACATACGTAGCACAATTGCCGGCATTTGGGTGGTATCCGGGCCATTCACAAACTAACATTCCAACATGTTTCCACATCGTAATTTGAAATTATTGAACAGAATCGCACTGAGGGGTATAACCTTTTCTTTTTCTTTTGAATGTTCAAAGACAATTTCTAGTAATTGCAAAACAGGGCCACGAAGGTCACACTTTCCTGGGGATATGTTATTCCTTGAAAAACATGTAATTCCATCCACCCGCATACATCTTGCCTTTTTTCAACAATCTATCACCTCCCTTTTTTTCCACCCCTGCATCAAGGAATAAGCAAAGGTAATATATGTTCCGAGAGCTCCAGGAAGTTTAAAAAGTGGGGTAAACGAACTCGTTAATCAAAGACCAAACAAAATAAATGAGGTCAAAACAGTGCGAAAAACGATGGGAACAAATAAATTAAACGAGTTGGCAATAAAAAGAAGTAATATAGTGAGAAGTCAACACAGGTTCAAAACTACAAGCCTAGAATCGGCATAAAAAGATAAAGTGCAAATGAAAAATCAAAATGGGTAATCGATATGACACGTACTCCAACACACCCATAGACTCACCCACACCACCATACATTTTGGCACTGATATGCAAACATAAGACAGGGTACACAGATCCAACAGAAATGTAACATCATAAATATCACGACCTCAAGGTCATCCAATGGTCACTCAGATGGGCACAGGAACGTGCGTAAGGAGCGTGCACGAGGAATACGGCAGTAAGACCGTGTAATCCAACGTATCAAAGTATTCCTATCACAACCGTGATTCATACAAGGCAAGAGTGTTCTTGCGATGACACAAAAGGCAATCACAATCTGATGGTGGTTCATGGCAAGTGACAAAGCTGACACAATTATATTGTATATGTTGGACCATCTCATAATCAAAAAGCATATCAATCAAGTACCAATGTTGCGAACGACGAAACGACATATCGGCCGCACATAACAAAGTTCAATTCCATAGGCGCACAAATACAAGTTTGAAACAAATCAAATGGAGGACCAGACTGCCCCAAACGAGCAGACACAAACACATCACTCACAAGGTGATTCAAACATTTATTACAGATGAATAAAACACTGCATATTTACACATTATGTACAACAAATTCGGAGGTACACCAAAACACGTGTACTGCTGCCGGTCGCCATGTTCAGTGTCTTTGTATAAAACAAAAACGCAGCAGCACATTGCCAACTGTTACAAAATGAAATGCGGCAGACGAGTACCAACACAAAAGCTGCAACATACTCCCCCCTTTGAGGGATCTCAACACTCAAAATCAAAGTCAAGTGTTCATGTTCATCACAGACTCAATTTGATACAAAAGAGTACTCAGCTCTTCAAAATTAAGAATGCATTTTCCTAGGGTCCGGTTTAACAGTGATTTTGTAGACTTTATTCCAGCTTCCCAAAGCTCACCAAAATGAGGACTGGAGGGTGGAATAAACTTCCAATTTACATTCAAATTAGATGAATATTCCTCTATTTCAGTAGAGCTATCCTTAATAAATCTTAATAACTCATTGTTGGCTCCAACAAAATTTGTGCCATTATCACTCAAGATGAGATTTGGAAATCCTCTACGCACCGTGAATCTTCTAAATGCGGCGAGGAAGTCCTGAGTCGTTAGACTCTTCACCGTTTCAAGATGTATTGCCTTAGTGACAAGACAAACAAAGAGAGCAATGTACGCTTTAAACTTTATCTTACTCCTCGGGTTATCACCTTTAATGATGATTGGGCCACCATAATCAAGACCAACCTTAACAAAGGGTAATGATGGCTCAACTCTATACGAGGGTAACTGACCCATTATGTGAGTGGTGAGTGGAGGTTTGCTCTTGAAGCACTTGTAACATGAATGGATCACACCACGAACAACTGTCCTCCCACGTGGAATCCAAAATCTGTTACGCAAGGAAAACAATACAGCCTGAGGGCCGGAATGCAATAGCATCTCATGTTCATGTTTAACAATCAGTTTAGTAACAAAGTGTTTCGGAGGCAGAATGATGGGGTGTTTTTCATTGTATTCCAACTGAGAATTCATGAGTCGACCACCGACTCTCAACAACCCGTAATCGTCGAGGAATGGATTCAAAGTTTTCAATGAGCTCGAAGAGGCAACTACATGATTAGACCTCAAGTCATGAAGTTCCTTACCATACTCAATAGCTTGCATCAGACTTATTATTTTCATTTCACTAATCATCAGTTCTTCAGGGGTGAGTGGACCAATGACACGAGCATCCTTAGTGGAGCGAACATTGGTAATAAATCTCAGAACATAGCTATAAACTCGCTTAAGTTTGAGAAAGGACGAAAACTTCTCTAACTCAGGTGGGTGCATATTAACTAGCAAGACTCTCAAAGAGGGTTTCGATTCTGCATTCACAGCAGATGGTGTATTACTGGCAACAAAATCAGGGTACACCGGGAATAATTCGCGCAACCAGGATGGACCATGCCACCATACATCAAGAGAAAACATTTGTGAGGGTAAAACACCTCGAGACAAGTGGTCAGCTGGATTGCTGTGGGTCGGTACGTGTCTCCAGTCTGAGACTGAAGTGAGGGATTGAATTTCAGCAACTCTATTAGCGACAAAGGTTTTCCAACAATTGGCGGGTTTCTGTAACCAACACAGAACTATCGTGCTGTCAGTCCAGCAGTATGTTGAGAAAGGATTGTGCAATTTCAGCGATTCAGTTACCTTACTCATTAGGCGAGAAAGCAATAGAGCAGCACAAAGCTCTAAACGGGCAATAGATTGCTGTTTTAATGGAGCAACTCTCGATTTAGAAGTCAACAGGATCACTGATACCTCATCATTATCAGATACTGTCCTAATATACACACAAGCACCATAGGCAGCTTCTGAAGCGTCAGAAAAGCCATGGATTTCAATAACCTTATTCTTAGCAAAGGGCATTACATTTCCTTGCACTCTGAGGTCATTAAGCAAGGGGAGCTCACTGTAGATAGCATTCCAGATTTCAATAATTTCAGATGAAGGTTCTAACACATCATCCCAATCAATTTTCAACTGCCAAAGAGACTGCAGGATAAGTTTACACTTAACTACGGCACATCCTAACAATCCAAGGGGATCAAATATGGAAGCAATGATAGTGAGAATGCTTCTCTTAGTGACTTCCTTAGGTGCTTTCTTCAAATTTATTTGAAACTGAAACTCATCACATTTAGGATGCCACACGATACCTAATGTTTTAATAGCTTCATCCTTAGTGAGGTTACAAGGTGACAACATTTCTCTATCCTCTACAGGGACATTGGCAAGAGCTTCTGGACAATTTGACGTCCACTTTCTAAGATGAAAATGTGCACTATCAAGCACAGAAGAGATTTCTGGTTGAAGCTCCTTAGCTTCTTCAACTGAACTAGTACCTGTCAGCAGGTCGTCAACATAAAAACAAGAGCGAATGATCTCTGATGCAGTGGGGTGAGATTCCTTGTGTTCATCAGCAAGTTGAACTAGACATCTCGTAGCAAGAAAAGGGGCGGAACTTGTACCGTATGTGACAGTAGTAAGACGGTAGTCCTTGATTTCTTCATCAGTAGATTCACGCCAGACAATTTTCTGAAGATTTCTGTGGTCAGGATGAATTAGCACACATCTATACATCTTAGCAATGTCAGCCGTAAGAGCAACAAAATAGGTTCTGAACCTTAAAACAATGGACAGCAAGTCAGGCTGAATAGTAGGACCAACCATTAACATAGAATTCAATGCTATCCCATTTGATGATTCACAACTTCCGTCAAAAACAACTCTCAACTTGGTTGTAGTGCTAGAATCCTTGAGCACACAATGATGGGGCAAGTAAAAGCTTAAAGAGTTAGAGGTCTCTGGAGGTGCAATATCCATGTGACCCATTTCACTGTATTCACGCATGAAATCTACATACTTCCCTTTCAAGTCTGGAAGCTTAGCAAATTTATTTTCCATCTGTTTGAGCCTTCCAACTGCATTATGCTTAGACTCAGCCACAGGTGGCACTTCCGCACGAATAGGAAGTTTGACAACAAACCTACCAGAATCATCTCTTTGAACACTATTCACAAAGTGTTCTTCACAAGCCCTTTCTTCAGGAGTAAGAACTGGTTGATGAAGTTCTTCAAGCTCCCAGAACCTTTGGAGTTTAGAGTCAATAGAATCAAGTTTCACAAGATTAGCACGACGAGCCTTGGCATTATTCTTAATGCACGACTCAGGGAAAGTGCCTGACAGCACCCAACCAAATTCGGTATCTAATAAGGCGGGATAACCCTTCTTATGCAAAATATTAGAAGACACAATTTCATAGTAGACATCAGCACCTAGCAAAATATCAATAGTAGAGGGCTGATTAAATGTCCTATCACTCAAAATAATATCATCAGGAATAACCCAATTGGAACAATCAATTTCCTGCGCAGGGAGTGGACTTGTGATTGTGTTCACGACTGCACAGTTCAACTTCAATGTATAATCTGATACATTTGAGAACAAAACAAGGTTACATGTGGAACTGACAGGAGACACATTCGAATTGCCTATACCAACAATAGGTAGACGACAAGACCTAGTACGAATACCAAGCTTCTTGACAAGATCAGAAGTCACAAAGGATAATTGACTCGCAGAGTCTAACAAAGCTTTAACTAGCATAATCTCTCCTGAGCTATTTTTTATTCCTACACACGCTGTGCTCAGCAAAACATTAGAACCTAGTCCTGAAACAACCTTCATAGCAGTGGGTGAAACAATTGCAGAACTTGTAGCATTCATATTATTGTTATTATTGGGACTTGCTTGTTCCTTGTGAACCAGTAAGTTGTGGGGCCCATTACACTGGGGGCACTTGTTTTGCTTACACTGTTTAGAAACATGATAAGCGGAAAAACAAAGATAACAAAGTTTATTTTCCCTCACAAACTTGCGACGGTGATCAATGTTTGCTTGTTTGAACTTTCTACAATCAGAAATGCTGTGATTATCAAGTTTGCAAAACCTACAATTCAAGGAAGTGCTATTGTTGGCAATGTGAAGGGCTTTTAAGTTGGATTTTAAGTCTCGTTTTTGCTCAATAACAGGTTTCTTGCATTCTGTTAGCTCTAGTGTTTGACATTTTCTTTCCAAGAAATCAGTTAAATTATTTAGTGTGGGAATATCAGTAGAGGCAAATTTGTTTTCCCATTCACTTCTATGGTTGGACTTTATCTTACTTAGAATCAATTCCTGTAGCAAAATTTCATGTAGTGGAACTTGACCCCCTAAATTGTCAACAGCACTAAGATTAGATTTTACTTGGTTTATCAATTTGCGATATTCAACGGAAGATCCACTAGTACAATTATGGAGATTGAGCAAATGTTTTACGTGCTGTGAAACAATCAAGCGTTTGTTATTGTACCTTTCATCAATTAAATTCCAAGCAACAGTGAAATTATCAGCACATATGGATAGGTTATCTAACAAATCCCTAGGTTCGCCTTGAAGAGACGACAATAGGTAGTGTAGTCTTTGCACATTGTCAATGCGGGTATTGTTAATAACTAAGCTTTGAAAGGTGTTCCTGAAACTCAAATATTTTGTCAAATCTCCTTTAAAAACAGGCAATTCAATGGGCGGGAGCTTCAAACTACAGTTGGACCGAGTAGAGTTATCAGAAATAATGGATGCATTGCTTGGACTTATGGGTCTCTCAAATGAGCAAAGCAATTCTTGAATCCTAGCAACTATTGCATGATATCTGTTTTCAAATTCATCATGCTCTCCAAAGTGAGTTTCGCTAGATTTTGAGTCTAATTCACATTCTAGATACTCCCTAACAATACTGAATTCCTTCCAAATTTCTGGCAGCCTATTTTGCCTAGAAATTAGTTCGTGATGGTTGATGTTATCTTGCTTTAAGTAATTTTCAAGGTGAGTTAATGACCTTTTAAGTAGACCACGTTTTTGAACAGCCTTTGCTTCGGATTCAAACACCATGATGAATACCGGTAGTTCAGGTAATCAATTATTGACAAGATAATAATAGAAATCAATCCTACAACTATGGTGACTATACAAACAATAAGCCCTATAATCAGTGCACTGCATTCATTTGCATTGTTAGAATGAGTGACAGTCTTTGAATGGAACCAACAATGTAGGTAGATGCACAAAAGCATGAAATAACGTATAATAGACCACGTACGTTCTAAAATATGCAAAATACACAAAGCGGCCCAACAAATTATTAGCACGAAATGGTATAATGCCCATGAGAAGTCAAGACAAATCTGTTAATTCTATACACGAAAAGTGCTAGCAGTAGGGTTAGGATATTAGGCAGGATGTCCACCCTAGTCAAGATAGGAACAATAAAGACAAATGGAACAGACTTACAGTACATGGCGGTGCTGTATCATCAATCATCACTACCACTGGAAACACTCCTTGGCTGGAATCACATGCCCAAAGTGACTGGAAAGTCCAAAGGATGACGTCTGCGATGTAATGTTCACTGGAGTCCAAATTCCAAGTAGCATTTAACATCTCGAACATCAGGGTATCAGATAAAGGCTGGCGTAAACAGCTCACAAGAACAAATGCAATAACACGTGGTAACTTCCACAGATTGTTAACGTGCGATATCAAAGCAGTTCCAAAACAATGTAGACTTCGTTGAAATCTCAATATGACGAATTCAAACATTCGTAGTAATTAGCCTTAAGCACGACATCCTGGTGCTTTTATACAATAACTGTTCACGATGCTTTTCGCGCCAAGCTCGTTGCTGTGTTCAAACGGCGGTTGCAGGCAGCAATTCATGACGATAACAATTTTTAGGTGACTAGCACAATGTTCAAAGTTCACAATGATTCTCATCGCGGCCCGGAAGGACCAAAATTTTATGTTGCGAACGACGAAACGACATATCGGCCGCACATAACAAAGTTCCATTCCATAGGCGCACAAATACAATTTTGAAACAAATCAAATGGAGGACCAGACTGCCCCAAACGAGCAGACACAAACACATCACTCACAAGGTGATTCAAACATTTATTACAGATGAATAAAACACTGCATATTTACACATTATGTACAACAAATTCGGAGGTACACCAAAACACGTGTACTGCTGCCGGTCGCCATGTTCAGTGTCTTTGTATAAAACAAAAACGCAGCAGCACATTGCCAACTGTTACAAAATGAAATGCGGCAGACGAGTACCAACACAAAAGCCGCAACAACCAAGATCACATGCACACATTCTGTTCACACAATGGAGTAAACATTGCATATCAAAAAATAAGAAAAAGCCAAATTTAAATATAAGATAACTTACTAATACAGGAGCTTTCAAGGAGTCAACAAATACCTGGATCTATTAAGGACTCAAACAGAAAAATGGAAGGTAGTGCAGATACACTTAAAGCATTTAAAAACATTCAACTTTGTTTTTAATAAATTGAACTAACATGTCGACATGATAATAGCCAATGCAAATGGCTCATCATCTCACTGCCCTGGTTTCAAATGCGTCCTAACTTGATCAGTTAAGGCGATGCATTTTAAAGGAGGTTTAAAACCTAAATCTAAAGCGCGCGCTTTAGCTTAACATTAAGAATCTAAAACATAGCTAAAACTACTAACTTTGAGTTATGTACATGGTCATAACCAAGCGATGTGGCGATTGAGAAATGATTTATAGTCCACTTCAAAAGGGGTCCATACACTCTCAAGTAACACCGTGCTGTTTGAATTGGTCTCTTTCCTGTTTTGTTTAGTAACGTTGGGATAAATTAGTAATTCCGTATTCCATCTTGGTCGATGAATGTTCGTGAAGGGAAATTAAAATTTGCTTTGTTCCATTCAACTCTTTTTGCATACCGAAATCCTTCTTTGATATATCTCCCCCCCTTTTTTTTCCCCTGAAAAAGAGAGGAAATTTCAATACACTGATATTCCTTCAACAATCAAATTAATACATTACATCACAAAAGCATAATATAGATCAAGAATGAGGATTACACGCATCGCTGTTGATATGGCTTTGTTAGAGATACATGTGCTTTTGATACCCTTTTATCTTTGACATCTTCTAGTTGAACCGTCACAGGTCCAAGAAATTGTATAACTCTTTTAGGGCTAGACCACCTTTGGCATAGCTTGGCAGTGATTTGGTCAGCTGCCAAACTGACGGGGAATATTCTTACCACCACCAGATCTCCAGCCTGGTAGGAAACGGCTTTTCTCCCTCAATTAAATCTCTTAGCCACAAGGTTTCGGGCTGTGACCAGATGTTCAATGGCTTCTTTCCATTTTGCCTTCACGTCAATGTTTCTGGAGGACTTGCAAAGGTATCCGATGTCCCACTTCAGTTGGAGCGGATCAGGGATGCTCCTCCCTAAAAACAAGTCAGCTGGTGTGTGACGTGGGATTCATGTACTGCATTATTGAAAGCTACAACAATGAAAGCCAGATTATTATCCCAATTGCGCTGATCAGCGCTGTGAAATGCACTCAAGCAAGATTTCAAATGCCGGTGGAATCTTTCAACATGTGATGCTTTCAGGTAATGTGGGCTTATAAACACGTGCTTCACACCCCAACTGAAGCACAGGTGACGGAATTTATGACAGTTAAAGGTTAAGGCATTATCGGACACCAACACTTTGGGTGGCCCCTGAACTCCAAATATGTGCCGGGACAAGATATAGATAGCAGTGTTCGAATTCATGTTGCGAACTGGGAACAACCAAACAAATTTCGAAAATGCATCTATTACAGATAATATTCGTACATTGTTTCCCCTAGATTTTGTGAGAGGTCCAAAAAAATCAATGAATAATTTCTCACCATAATAGGAAGCAACATCAGCAGAATGGAGGCCAATTTGTGAACTTTGAGCTGGCTTACACCATTGGCAAATGTCACAGCTTTTAACGCATAGCAAAACATCCTTTTTAAGGTTGGGGCAGAAGAAATCGTGAGATACACGATGTAGGGTTTTATATTGACCCAAATGAGCACCTAGATAGGAGTCGTGAAAATAATGCAACATCATGGGCCTCAATTTTTCAGGAACAAAGATCTTGTCCCTCCCCTTTTTGGGGATGTGTCAAACCAATAACCCGCGTTTGATTGCAAACGAGGTGTCACAAATGGACCCTTCAGCGATTCCCTTCATTAAACCAGAGCACTCCTCGTCTTCCTTCTGATGTGTGGAGATGTCCGTGAAAGACCAATGATAGTTTTGAAGAATGTTTACACTACCAAGGGGATCACAATTTTCCTGGGATTCGACGTCGGATGAACATATTCCTTCGAACGTGCGTGACAAGCAATCAGCTACAACGTTCTCATTGCCGCGAACGTGCATGACCGTGAATTTATAGGCCGATAGCTGGAGGATCCACCTAGTCGTCCTCCCCAGTCTTTTTACATTGGCGCTTTTCCATGGCAAAGCTTGATTGTCGATATGGATGAAGAAATAGCTGTGTTCCAAATATGAGTGGAATTTTTCCACACCCAAAACTGCAGTAAGACATTTTTTCTCATATATCGAATACCGCAATTCGGCTCTACGTAACAGTTTGCTGAAATAGGCAATGGGCACTAGTTTTCCATTGTCGGGACGTTGATTTAGGACAGCTGAAACAGCGATCTCGCTGGAGTCGCATTGTAGCACGAAATCACGGGGAAAATCCAGACTGTGCAGTACAGGGGCTTCGCATAGAGCCTTTTTTAACATATTAAAAGCACGGCTTTGGTCTTCGCCCCAGACGAAACGGCAATTTTTCCTTTTAAGGCTATTTAGGGAGGCCGAAATTTGAGAGAAATTTTCAATGAAACGGCTGTAAAAGCCAACCATACTCAAGAACCTTCTCACAGCACAGATATATTTGGGCTGAGGGAAATCAAGAATACATTTTACCCTGCCGGGATTCACAGCGATACCCGAGTCAGGCATGCCCTAGCAAAGAGTCACCTTCTCGGGGTTTATAGTAAACTTGTGTTTGCGGAAACGGCCAAGTACCTCATGAAGGTGATCGAGGTGTTCGTCAAAACTGGCAGAGAATATAAGAAGGTCATCAAGAAAATTAAGCACTTAAGAAAATTTGAGGTCACCAAGAATAGAGTCCAGAATGCGACTGAGCGCTTGTCCACCAATGGAAATACCCTTAGGCACGGTATTGAATTCGAAGAGACCAAAAGGGGTGGCAAAAGCAGTGTAGGGACGACTATTGGGATGTAAAGGAATTTGATAGTAGACTGAATTGAAATTGAAAACAGTGAAAAACTTGGCACCATGGAAATGTTGAAAAGCACTTTCGATGGTGGTCAGAGGGAAACTGTCGAAGATAATATTTTTATTTACCTTCCTATAGTCTACAATAAATCTAAATCTACCATCTGTCTTGGGCACAAGGAACGCCGGACTACTGAAAGGAGACTTGGAGGGACTAATTACCTTTTTACCGGGCGAGTTGGCCGTGCGTGTAGAGGCGCGCGGCTGTGAGCTTGCATCCGGGAGATAGTAGGTTCGAATCCCACTATCGGCAGCCCTGAAAATGGTTTTCCGTGGTTTCCCATTTTCACACCAGGCAAATGCTGGGGATGTACCTTAATTAAGGCCACGGCCGCTTCCTTCCAACTCCTAGGCCTTTCCTATCCCATCGTCGCCATAAGACCTATCTGTGTCGGTGCGACGTAAAGCCCCTAGCAAAAAAATTACCTTTTTCTTCAACAGATCATCGACAGACTCCCTCATTGCAAGTGATAAAAATCATTGTTATCCGTATTGAAAATACTGAATGTAGGATGCTAAATGGTTTATTTTGTCACCTATTCAATACATATAAATAAACCATTTAGCATCCTACACCCCCTCATAGCGGCCAGTTTAGGGGGCGAGCATCTGAAAGGCAGGGACCTTACAGGAGTATCATCTTTCAGTTCGTTTGAGTCGGAAAAATCTCTAGCACAACCTAAATGGGCAGTCAGCACATCACAAAATTCTTCCAGCAAACTGTTCAACAATAAATTCTGATGGTCAGTCAGATCGCAAGAGACCTGCGGAAGTTGGGATTGAGATACGGAGCAAACAGTAGCACTTCGGAAGGGCATTTCAAAAGGGTAATTTATGCCGGATTTAAATCAGAAAGTGAAGGTCCGGAATATAAAGTCAATACATAGACCGGTGGCTAGCATAAAATTGCTTCCTATGATGACATGGACAGATAGGTCGGGAACAACATGGAATACCCAGTTCCATGATAGGTCATGAATTTTAATGTGATGTTCCACGCGACCTACAGGGCATACTCGACGACCATCTGCACACATAAAATGCCCTGAGCTCTCACAACCATGGAGATATTTTAATTTCATGCTAGATACAAAGGATTGGCTAATGAAAGATCTACAAGAACCAGTGTCCAATAGTGCATACAGTACGCACAATCCAAAGAGAATCTTGGCCCAGGGTGTGGACGACGGAAGACCCCAAAATTTTTAATCACATCCCTATTTGGCGCCAACGACCGGCCATCATGCCGGCACAGATTCAGTTTCCCTGCCGAGGGTTGCACCTTGGGCACACATTCCTGGTAATGCCATTTAAACCACAATTCTAGCATTTTAAGAAGGATTCAGACCTACAAAGCTTAAAAATATGCCCAGATTTCCCACAATTCCAGCACTTCTTACTCGCTGTGTCCCTGGCGACGGCCGAGTTACAAAATTGGACAAGATTGACACCATTGACACACTGAGGTGGGTTTGTGGTCCAAGTAACCAGAGGAAAGAGACGATGAAGGGGTTTTGCGAAAGGAGACACATTTTGATGACGTATGACAGGTGACGTCAGGAAAGGAACAATTGGATGGAGTAGGAGGAAGTCGGTACAATTTATTCTGACAAGTGGTCGACTCAAACTCGCGACCTAAATCAATAATTTTGTCAATGCTGTCAACCCGGGATCTTTTGATATACAACTTGTAATCAGGGGCTAGATTTCATTAAAATTGATCGAAGACTTCCGATTCAGGGACCTTAGAACACAGTCAGTTGAATAGGGTTAGGATGCCAGTGGCATAGTCATCTATGCATTAAGCAATAGCCCATGTCAGACAAACCAAACCTCTGTTTAATTTGTTTGGTGAAATCGTCTCACGATTGCACATTCACATTAATTAACCTAACCATTATAAAGCTGGTCCTTGTAACATTCCCGGGATGACCGGGACAAAAAGGTCTAGGGATAAGGAGCTACATTCAACAATGTCTTGAACTCTCTCAAGAAACTCAATAACACTAGAGCCATTCCCTTTCCCAGAAAAATGTATTTGCCATTTATGGACCATATCGAAAACTGGGTTGACAATTGGAAAATGATCACTAACAGGTCTAGTAATCGGTGGAATTAATTCCGCATGATTGTCAACGAGGGCTCTATCTCTACAGGCAAGGGTATCCCTATTTTCCGAGCACCTACCCCATCACTACCTGATGCCGATAAAGCCTCGCTTTGTTCAAAAACTTGCTTTTTTCTTTTTCAAGATTGGATATTTCACCAGTGAAACTTTCGCTCTCTTTACTCATGTTAAAAATATTATCACATTCCATACAAAAAATGAATGAACTTTCAGTTATGATGAATATACAAACGACCGCATGAATATAGAAATAATTTATCACATTGACAATTGAAAATAGATCGTGACGGCCTCGTACAACGGGACCGAAGAATAATCAGGACTAATTCAGTCAGTCAAGCATAGCATCATGAATCTCCAGCTGTATCTCGTCTGATACTCTTTCAGAGGAGATATCCCAGTCAAAACCGCGCATCTGCTACCATCTGAACCGCACCCCACCCGCACGAAACTCCCCGATAAACAATAAAAGTAATAATATCGGCGGAATATAATATACGAGTACAAACCACGGACCGTGAGTGGGAAAGGCCAACAAACTAAGGCCCCGAGCTGGAAATCGGGCTGTTATCTAAGTAATATTAAGAGTCCAATTGCTACTTGAATGAGATGCGAATGAACAAATAACAAGGTTTATTCAATAAAGGTGAATCAAATTAAAAGAAGGTGAATTAAATTAAGACAAAAATACTGATTGAAACAAATACATACATAGCACAATCGCCGGCGTTTGGGTAGTATCCTGGTCATTCACAAATTAACATTCCAACGTGTTTCCACATCGTAATTTGAAATTATTCAACAGAATCGCACTGAGGGGTAAAACCTTTTTCGTTTTTGTCTTTTGAATGTTCAAAGATAGTTTGTAGTAATTGCAAAACAGGGCCATGAAGGTCACACTTTCCTGGGGATATGTTATTCCTCGAAAAACATGTAATTCCATCCACCTGCATAGATCTTATATTTTTTCAACAATCTACCACCTTCCTTTTTTTTTTTTACGCCCCCGCATCAAGGAATAAGCAAAGGTAATATATGTTCTAAGAGCTCCAGGAAGTTTAAAAAAAGGGGTAAACGAACTCGTTAATCAAAGACCAAACAAAATAAACGACTGAGGTCAAACAGTGTGAAAAATGGCGGGAACAAATAAATTAAACTAGTTGGCAATAAAAAGAAATAATATAGTGAGAAACCGACGTGGGTACAAAACTACAAGCCTAGAATCGGCATAAAAAGATAAAATGCAAATGAAAAATCGAAATGGGTAATCTATATGACACATGTACTCCAACACACCCACACACTCACCCACACCACCATACATTTCGGCACCGATATGCAAACATAAGACAGGGTACACAGATCCAACAGTAATATAACATCACAAATATCACGACCTCAAGGTCATCCAAGGTCACTCAGATGGGCACAGGATCTTGCGTAAGGAGCGTGCACGAGGAATACGGCAGCAAGACCGTGTAATCCAGTGCATCAAAGTATTCCCATCATGACCGCAATTCGTACAAGGTAAGAGTGTTCTCGCGACGACACGAAAGGCAATCACAATTTGATGGTTCATGGCAAGCGACAAAGCTGACACAATTATACTGTATATGCTGGACCATCTCATAATCAAAAAGCATATCAATCAAGTACCAAGATCACATGCACACATTCCGTTCACACAGCGGTGTAAACATTGCGTATCGAAAAATAAGGAAAAGCCAAATTTAAATACAAGATAACTTACTAATACAGGAGCTTCAAGGAGTCAGCGAATACCTGGAGCTATTAAGGACTCAAACAGAAAAAAGAAATGTGGTGCAGATACACTTAAAGTGTTTAAAAACATTCTGATAAATCAGAAACGCTACTCCAGTGTGAAGGGAAGCCATTTTTCTTACTGTCTCCTCCCCAAAACACAACCACCAACACAGTCATGGAGATAAAAGATTCCCAGGTGGCAGGAAGTTTGACCTTCGGCGACCAACACCGAGATGTCCGCCATCTCTCATACACACATGGTACTGTTTAACTCATACGAAGTGAAGTGGCAAGATGCCATTACAGTAATACAATAAGACTATAACTTTGTTTGGAATAAATTGAACTAACATGTCAACATGATAATAGCCAATGCAAATGGCTCACATTGCTGAATTTATGCTGAAATCTGCTATATTTGCTGTGTTTCCAATTAGATACTGATCAAATTGAATTATAAGTCCAAATGGACTCGCAATGTGGGTGCAATATACCTTTTGCCCATCTTGTGCATTTAAAAGAAATCAACAAAAATATGAATGTGGTTCTAGAGGCTATTAGATACCATCAACACCAGTGAGGCATCTATGATTTGAGGGTAACTGGTATGCTGATGTGCTTGCAAGAAGGATTTACAAAATTACAAAATTATCTTGCTCACTTTATCTTTGGGACAGTCGAAGTACTGAAGAACGCTACGTCAGATGCAACCAAACACCAAGAGGCACTAATAAGCCAGGAGAAGAGAATATCCAGCACTACCCATTTGTTAGCTCATCAAAGGTGCTGCTTCTACCCCTTCACAAAAAATTGCTTTGGCAAAAACTTTCATTTAGACGCTAGGTAAGAGATTTTCAGAAGGGTTCCATACCGAACAAAATGAAAAGGAGTATTTGTTGGGCCACAGATAAGAAAGCTGTTCAAGGATGGAGAATTTGAACTGACCTTGAGTGAAGTGGAACTGACAGCTTGAAAAAATCTCTAGTGGAATTGTATGAATTTTCTGGACAAAATGAAGTCTTCTGACTACAAGGAAGAAATTGAGAAAATGCTCGATTTCCTGCACTGTCATTTAGAGTTTTCCCCAACAAACCCTGGTGATAATAAGGTAATAGAACAAGCACTTCTAGCTTCTACCTGTGTACAGTGGGCTTATTGTGTTTTTGGATTGCAGGTATGAGTAAAAAATTATAACCAGATATGTTAAGTGTTGTTTTATTATAACTATAACCATGATTCAGCCTCTCCTTCCAATGTAGTTTTATGCAACCCACAATCTTCATTCCATCCTGAAAACAACATAACCGGATATCCTGGTATGTACCGCCTCAACATGATAGGACGCTGTAATGTTATACTCGTATTAAACATTGGAAGACATGCGTGTGCCTTCTTGATCATATGAACCTGACACGCTGGCGAAACACTAAATTGATATTGTGACCGCCTAGTGTGCTGTACGGAACCGTAGTTTAGTTGGTAAAGGCGTGGCGGAGCGGGGTTGCATGTCGTGGGAGGTTCGAGTCCGGGGCGAAGATTACAAATTTTTGAAATATTTATTTAATACGTACCACACGCGATGTAAGTTCAGTACCCGCTTTCATGCAAGTTGTGTGTGAATAAATGTGTTTGTGGCCCCAGGAAGGGCCAATTAGTGAGCAGGCCAGACACATACAGACCGGGAATAATAGGAACACAAATGCCCTGACAATGTTTTATCGCAGCAAATGCTCGATGTGATGGCCATTTTGGTTTATGCATATTCGGGTTCGGTGTCCAATGGATCGTCTTATGTGCTGAAGCATTCCAGGTGTAATTGCTCGGCAGGCGTCCGTGATGAGTTGCCGAGCTGGTCGGGATTTTCCGGCGCATGAGTGTAAATGATGTTCTTCAAATGTCCCCGCAAGAAGAAGTCTAACAGCATTAAATCCAGTGATCTGGTGGGCCAAGAAACAGGGCCTCCTCGTCCTATCCATTTCCCAGGCAGTTCCTTGTTCACATGGTTACGAACAGGCAAAGTCGAATGTGTTGGAACTCCATCCTGTTGCAACCATATCGTCAAACGATCGTGCAAGGGCACATCCTCCAGCAGCAGTGGGAGTTCCTGACGCTGAAGTGCAGGTAGCGTGGGCCTGTCCAATGGCCCTCAAATATATAAGGTCCATTCAGGCGATTCCCCAAGATACCACACCAGACTTTCACTCCCCATCGTACTTGATGGGCTGCCTGTCGCACCCAGTGAGGATTGTCCGGACTCCAATAGTGCATGTTGTGGCGATTGATGTTCCTATTACCGGGCGAGTTGGCCGTGTGGTTAGGGACGCACAGCTGTGAGCTTGCATCCGGGAGATAGTGGGTTTGGATCCCACTTTCAGCAGCCCTGAAGATGGTTTTCTGTGGTTTCCCATTTTCACACCAGGAAAATTCTGGGGCTGTACCTTAATTAAGGCTACGGCCTCTTCCTTCCCATTCCTAGGCCCTTTCCTTTCCCATCATCGCCATAAGACCTATCTATGTCGGTGCGACGTTAAGCAAATACGAATGCTGCATCATTGTCCAGCCTGCCTGAATAGCCACTGACAGAACTCTATTCTTGCTTCGAAATCCCGCCCAGGGAGCTCTTGGTGTAGCTCAAGATGGTATGGGTGAAATTTATGTTCATGCAGTATTCGCCAGACGGACAGCTGGCTGGTGTTCACCTGTCGTGCAGTCGCCCTTGTACTGATGTGTGGATTATCACGTGCTGCCTCCAGAACGGCCTCTTCTGTTTCACCCGATGTAACGGACCTATTGCGGACTGGTGGCTGGTTGGAAATCACGCCTGTTGTCCTTAGGCTTCTTTCAACACGGTTGAATGTCGTAACAGCCGGGTGTCACCTGTCGGGATACTGTTCCTGGTACAGACATAGTGCCTCGCACGCGTTTTGTCTTGCTTCCCCATAAATGAGGAGCATGTCAATGTATTCCTCTATGGAAAACATGCCGAATGACAGCAGGTATTACAGTACATTCAGGCCCTAACCAGCGGAGTATGTGCAGGGCACAAATTGAATATCAGTGCCATTCTACTGTTTGAATGTGGCAAATGAGGGCCCGTGTTTATGTATTCACACATCATACCAATGCAAAATTATTTGAACGATTGAGGATTTGAACCGCCACTGGCACATTCCTTTGATTGCTAGGCAAATGCCTAACCACATCCACTACGCTACACTGCTGGAAACATGCTGATAGCACGACGAGAGCAGAGTACATATGCCATCCGGTTCAGTGTTTAAGACATTAATTACTGCAGTGTTACATAGCTTTATGCATTGATTCCCCGCTTCACTACACCCGGTCAAGAGGCACGACACATTATCATAGTTGCATGGTAAAAGGACGCTACATGATTTCAAGGCATCATGTTTTGCAACCGGATGATATAACATTTTGCTAAAGTTCAGAATCGTGTGCAAAATGTGCTCACTGAACATTAATACCATACAGGAGATAAGAAATTTTGGAATGAAGATTAGTACTGCGAAAAGCAAGACTTTAATCATGACGAGAGGTAACAGAAAATCCAGAGGAGTGATAAAAATAGGAAAGGAACCTCTTGAAGTAGTGAAAAATTTTAAATATTTGGGCAGCATTATGTCACAAGATGGAAATTTGGATGGAGAAATTTATTTAATAATACAGCAGTCTGCAAGTTTCTACCAGTGTGTGAGAGACATTGTATGGAACAAGGGCGTGCCATTGAAGTGCAAGAAGGTTTTATACTCATCCTGTTACAAACTTATACTGACCTATGCTTCAGCAGCCTGGACGTTGACTAAGCGGAACCAAAGTAAGATACAAGCAGCTGAAATGAGGTTCTTGTGAGGAGCATACAGGGAAACACAAGACGAGATAGAATATAAAATGAGGAAATAAGGAGAAGCGTAGGAGTGTGTAAACTTCAAGAAGAGATTGATATAGCAAAGCTAAAATGGTTTGGGCACATGATGAGAATGCCAGGAGAGAGAATACCAAAGAGAACATTCATGGATACAGAGACTGCAATGAGGCCTAGGGGACGGCCTAGAATGAGATGGGTTTGAACTCCACTGTCGGCAGCCCTGAAGATGGATTCCCATTTTCACACTAGGCAAATGCTGGGGCTGCAACTTAATTAAAGCCACGGCCGCTTCCTTCTCACTCCTAGCCCTTTCCTATCCCATCATCGTCGTAACACCTGTCTGTGTTGATGTGACGTTAAGTAACTAGCAAAAAAATAATGAGATAGAGGAGGTCAGTTGTGGACTGTATTGCAAATAGAGGAGTCGATAGCAATAAAGTACTAGAAGAGGAATGGTGGAAAGATCAAGTAAGCTGGAGGGTTGAGAGATAAGAGTTTCATATTGGTCCGTATTGAACTGAGATTACAATAAATTAAGTATATATTTTGGTTCCACCTATTCAGTACAAGTATATTTATGCAGGTTACATCACATATCATTTACAAATGGTACCGGTTTTGACTCCAGATCTGGGTTATGTTCAGCCGATAGTTCAAAAAGTGCAAAATACAAAAAAATACAAATTATGCAGACACGTAACAAGATGCAAAAGGCATAAAGGAAAAGAGACAGAATGAGGGAGGGGGAGTGGAGAGGAGAAAGGAAGGACAAAGGAGAGGAGGGGAGGGTGAGACTAAGGCGGGACAGAAGGATGAGATTGTAGGGGTAAATGACGCGGGTAGGTACTATGCAAAGCGTGGAAAAACGAACTCGAGTTCAAAGGCTTAATACTTTTAAAAATAAAGATCAGAAAATAAAAAGAATATTTGGTTTCTCTGAAATGTCATTTAAATTAGAATTAAATTACTGGTCAAGATGTATGAAATGACTTTCTGTTACATTAAGGAGAGGACCTTTGTCTGTTATTTCTAGTTTTTTCTTGTCCTGTTCTATGTTGGTGAAACTGTGTTTGGAATCATGTATATGTTGTTCTGTTGCCGAGAACCTATATATTTTAAAGTGTTAACATGTTCCGAGTATTTAATAGTAAAACTTTGTCCAGTCTGTCCCACATACGTAGAACTGCAGTTGTTACATTTAAATTTTGAAAAAACATTACATTTGTTAACTGAAGTAGAGTTGTGTAAAACTTCTACATTCCTGTTATTAGTTCTAAAAGTTATTTTTACGTTGTTGTATTTGAAGATGTTGGTGATTTTGTAAACATCCTTATTAAAAGTAAAGGTGGAAAATGCAGAAGCATTGAGTTTTTCTTTCGTTAAAGTGGTCTTGGGGCGGTGTTTGAATTTTCTGATTAGCTGATGTATGAAAAAATTGTTGTAGCCGTTGAATTTAGCAATTGCACAGATAGTATTCAATTTGATTTTTAAGTCTTTCTTAGATTTCGCTGTATTAAATGCACGGAAAACTAAACTATTGTAAAGTGCACGTTTATGTGCTTGCGGGTGCGAACAATCTTGTCGGATAGTAGACGTTTGTGTGGGGTTTCTGAAAATTTTGTAGGATAAAGAAGAAGTTTGTCTGTTAATAGTCAAATCTAAGAAATTTATAGTTTTGTTTGTTTCAGATTCAAGAGTAAACTTAATGTGAGAGTCGGTGTTATTGAGGAGATGAAGCGCAGAAGCTGCGTTAGTAATTTCTTTGTTCATAATTACTAGAGTATCATCAACATATCTGGCCCAAAAAAGGATATTAGCAAAATTAGTGCTGTGAATTTTTGTGTGTTTTAGGAAGTCCAGATAGATCTCCATCAAGATGCCCGAGACTGGTGAGCCCACTGCTAAACCGTCTTGCTGATATATAGTGTTATCGAAGGTGAAAAAGTTATTATTAACGACCAATTTTAAAACAGAACTGAAGTCTTGAATTTCTAGGGTTTTTTGGCTAGTGGCTTTACGTTCACCGTCACAGATAGGTCTTATGGCGATGATGTGATAGGAAAGACCTAGGAGTTGGAAGGAAGCGGCCATGGCCGTAATTAACCCTTTTGGTCACAATTTATATCCTGTCATCGAAAAATTCTGAAATTTCCACATGGAAAAGAAATTCTCTGCAGTTCTCTGTTTAATATGATGTCCATAATTGAGGACAAGGTGACCGAAAGGGTTAAGGTACAGCCCCAGTAATTGCCTGGTGTGAAAATGGGAAACCATGGAAAACCATCTTCAGGGCTGCCCACAGTGGGATTCGAACCCACTATCTCCCGGATGCAAGCTCAAAGCCGCGCTCTCGTAACCGCACGGCCAACTCACCCAGTGAATTTCTAGTTTACTTGGTGACTGTTTTAATTTAAATTATTTTCAATGATGGGGAATCTAGGGTACATGTTCACGATATGAAACAAGTGGAGAGAATGATTAGATTGGATATCAAAGTTTTTTCAGTTTTTTTTGTTAATTCTGTGGTGTTTCTGATAGACTTGTTAGATAAAAATCGATAATTTTTCTTTAGAAATTTCTTGATGAATTGAGATGTCTTGTGCAAAGGACTGGGTCTGTAATTGATTATTGGGCGAATGGAGTTGCTGGCCTTGTGAATCTTGGGAGAGCTTTTGCGGTGGGCAGACCATGGTTCATGTTTAATAGTTTTGTTTTTTCCTGATCGGTGAAGAGATAAGAAGTATTTTTTAAACTTCATTTATGTAAACAGATTTTTTGGGTGGAGTCTTTTTAACTATTGAGAAAGTACTATTTTTAAAGAAATTTATAGTTTTTTTGACATATTCAGTTTTGTCCATTATGACAATTGCCTTTGTCTGCTTTGGTATTGATAAGGTCATTATTGTTAATTTTCTTTTTAAGCTCGTGAACACATTTTTGTTGAGTGATTAAGTCCTTGCTATTAATATTGATAGGAGGGATGTTATTATTTTTAGAAGTGAAAATCTTGTCCAGTTTTCTTTTTACATCAATTCTAAGTTCATCTTGCTGCTCTGATGGTATTTTATTGATAGCTACCTCGGATTAAATTACTAAGTTGGTGACTACATTAAGAGTGTTAAGGTTTGGCCAATTGTGCTTGGGGTCTTTAGAAAGGATCAAGTTTTCTTCATCGTTCAAAGCTGTATTAGACAAATTAACGACTGAAGGATGGAATTGTTCAATTGTTGTTTTTATTTTTATATAATGGTCTCTCTGACAAGGCTCTTACATGGTGCTGGTTTATTTTTTAGCATGTTAAGTTTCCTTTCCAAAATAAGTTGTTTTTTCGATAACTCGTCAAATAATCTATTATTGATTTGGAATTGGAAATGGTTCCACTGGACACCTGGTAGTAGGTTAGCTATTTCAAGGTGAGTTTCATACAGTATGTTATTTAAAAAGGATTTTTTTCGTATACAAGAAACTAATCTATTTTTTAACCACATTGTGGATTTTGAAATAATGAGAAAAAGAGTGATGTTTCTTGACATTGCCTTTAAGAAAATTAGGAGTTATGTGTAATCAGGAAGTCTATGTCTTTGCCCAATTTGACAATCTTAATTCTTAAGCCCAATAACGGTAGGCTTTACACTTTGCCTGGTAGGCTACATCATTGAGATAAAGATATTAGGTTCTTGGCAATAGAACAACATATACATGATTCCAAACACAGTTTCACCAACATAGAACAGGGCATAAAAATCCTCGAAATAATGGTCAAAGGTCCTCTCCTTAATGCAACCGAAAGTCGTTTCATACATCTTGACCAGTACTTTAATTTTAATTTTAATTTAAATGACATTTCAGAGAAACCAAATATTCTTTTTATTTTCTCATCTTTATTTTTAAAAGTGTTAAGCCTTTGAACTCGAGTTTGATTTTCCACGCTGTCCATAGTACCTACCCATGTCATTTACCCCCACTATCTCATCCTTCTGCCCCGCTTTAGTCTCACCCTCCCCTCCTCTCCTTTGTCCTTCCTTTCTCCTCTCCCCTCCCCCTCCCTCATTCTGTCTCTTTTCCTTTCCACGCTCTTACATATCTCCTAGTTCAGTCCTACTCTGCATGTCAAGTATTCCATCACGCTGAGCAAGGTGAATTATACATTATTTTTCTCGTTCCTTCCCTTGTCTTAAATTCTACTCCCGACCTAATTTGCCTCTTATTATTCTCATTAGGTCCTTCTGGTTCTGCATCAAACTGGGACTAACAACAACTACTGGCCAGAAAAATATGACCTTCACATGAACACCTCGCTATCTCAAGAATTACTTGGACATTGATCTTAAAGATACCGTTGAATGTAAACTATGATTCTTACTGTTGCTGAAAACTGCAGTTTATACAACTCATCACTTTGGTCTTTGACTTCAGTTTTCCTCGCAGCAAGACAAACAGTTATATGTATCTAAAAGTTTTAATGACTCAGATTCATGTATCTTTCACATGTTTTGTAAGATTTATCATTATTCGTTTATCTTCACATCAAGATTTTAGACTTTTAATGCCCCAACCCATGCATCATAATAATATGATACACAGCTCCATGTGAACTTTCATCACAATTATTTTAAACTATTAATTTTATGCCTTTTGCATCTTGTTATGTGTCTGTGTATTGATTTTGTGTTTTTTGTATCTTACACTATTTAACTATCGGCTAATGATGACCCAGATCTGGAGTTGAAATCGGTACCATTTGTAAACAATATGTGATGTAACTCGCAAAAATATTCTTGTATTGAATAGGTGGAACCAAAATATATACTTAATTTATTGTAAGGTGGAGGGCTTTGGTACACTACCCTACCCAAAGAGAATCTGGAAAAGGGAATGGGTGGAGAAGAAGAAGAGTACGCCTGTAGGGGAATAGCACCCCTATAACCATGTGCACATTGCACTGTTAGATCCGCAGTGTAGTTCTGTTCGTTAAAAGTGAGAAAATGTATGGTGTTTCATTTGATCTAGTATTTCATATGAAAGCATTGCTTTTAATCGCGCCATTGTAATGTATGTGGGGCTGCTGAATCGTACTGTATAGGTATGCTTGAGGATTTTTTAGGATTATGTATTTTCATGAGTTTTTAAAATTATGAATACAGTGTCTGGCTTGAATGTATAATAAAATAAAAATTAATAACTTAAGAAGTAATAGAAATAATTATTGGCAGTTTAGATCTACAAATAGAGAAACTCAAAACGTTTTCTTACATACCCAATTGACCTCGATGTGAGCCCCATTAATGGAGTGACAGATGTCGAATCTATATTCCATTTCTCTCCACGGGTTTTTATCATTGCAGCTGTAACATTAACTACATTCACGTGTGAATTTTTAATTATTAAGCATCCCAACACACTGCTGGTCCATGAGATGTGTCCCATTTGCTTGTTTCCGTGAAGGTCAGGCAGCTCAGATGGCTGCACAGCACAGCACGCGTCCCTCTAGCCATCTGTTCCGCCTGTACAACATTGGTTTTGGCTGGAGCGTCAACTGCGACCAAGTGACGGCATTCCAACATACATATCAATGAGGAAATGGGACACGCCATCAGAAAATTGGCAGTTTACTTTCAGTGTTGGCCACAAAACCAAGCGCGCAGAGAGGCGGAGAGGTGGAATACAGATTCGAAGTCTGCTGTTCCACTAATGGTGCACAATTGGGTTGTATTCAATCAATCAATCAATCAACACTGATCTACATTTAGGGCAGTCGCCCAGGTGGCAGATTCCCTATCTGTTGTTTTCCTAGCCTTTTCCTAAATGATTTCAAAGAAATTGGAAATTTATTGAACATCTCCCTTGGTAAGTTATTCCAATCCCTAACTCCCCCTCCTATGAATGAATATTTGCCCCAGTTTGTCCTCTTGAATTCCAACTTTATCTTCATATTGTGATCTTTCCTACTTTTATAAACGCCACTCAAACTTATTCGTCTAGTAATGTCATTCCACGTCATCTTTCCGCTGACAGCTCGGAACGTACCACTTAGTTCAACAATAATAAAGGTGTTTTAATTTGTTCCACCTATTCAATACTTATATTTTCACTTATAGTGGTTACATAAATAGATTCTTAGTTACATGGGACATGTTTCGCCCTCAATTAAGGGCATCTTCAGCCTAAACACAATCATCAACAATACAACTAAATTAAAAGTGGAAGTTAAAAGTTTAGTCAGTTATTAAAATTCAGAACATAAAAATGTGAAAAGTGATACAATATATAGAAATGTACTGGCACATATCGATTACGCAGTAACAAAGAAATATATAAAACATGCAGTAGGATTTCAGATGTCATTCGAAAGCGAAGAGTTAAATTTTTTGGACATATTTCAAGAATGCCTGATGACAGACTTGCCAAGAAAATCTTTAACCACTTCAATAAGCCCAATAGGAAAGGCAGCTCTTATGAAAAATGGTTTGTTAACACGAAGGAGGATTTACAAGAAATGAACATCACACATCAAGACATCCGCAATAGAACCACCTTCAGAAAAAAGCTACACTCATTTAAGGGTTTCCTAGAGCCAGAAATAGCGACCAAGAAGAAACAACAATGGACGGCAGAAAGAAAAGAAGCAGCAAGCAGGAGGATGAAGGAGTACTGGCGCCAAAGAAAGTTTAAATCATGAGGAGTTATTTACGTGGTCCACAGCTGGCCAAAATCGATAAATGAATGAATATAAAGATGCTAATGGAAAACTGTCTTATGATTAAACCATAATCTTGTCGGAGACTAAAATTTCTTCTATTAAAATTCTAATTAAAAACAGTTCATATAAAATATTAGTAGAAAACCAGTGTGGTAATAATATAAAGCCAACGACATGAGGGCGTGAACACAAGCATAAACTTGATTGTCATGAATACAATCTTTCCAAGGCCGCTGATGAAATTCGTCAGCAAGTGAGACAGAAGCATCTGTTGAAAAATTGTAAGTGGCCCTTAGCACCGGTAGGTAATAAAAATGGCTGAAACCATGCCAGAAAATGTCAGTAGATGCAGAAATAATGTTTTCTGTAAGAGAAGGAAAAGAAGAAATAAGAAATTGAACGTAAGGAGAGAATTCGGTTTACATAAAATTGAAACAGATGAGGACTTACATGTAATTGGAAGTTGTTATTTGTTATCTACTGTTGTGTTGGTTGCTGCCCGTCTGTTGGCTCTGAGTCTGGTGTTGTAACTGTGCTGCAGAGGCGGCAGTGAACTCGGAGGGGAAGGAATAGGGGAGTGCGGAAGGGAGGAGAGGATGGGTGGAGTCAATTGTGACGAGGCTGACAAAGGGGCGGAGTCAACCGTGTTGCTGGAAGTAGGCCTAATATCTGTGGGTATGGGAGGAGTATTAGAGTTTGAAGAATTAAATATATTAGGTATCCTAAATTTATTTGAACTGACTTTAATAATTTCGGCATTAATTCATGTAACATAGTTTTATTGTCCGTGGTTTCATTAAGATTCTGTTGCTTGTTGTACGTCTGAGGTTTATAACATGTAACGTACCACTTAGTCGAGCAGCTCTCCTTCTTTCTCTGTATATAAAAAGAACCTTTCGAGTTTCTTCACTTGTATAAACAAACCGCCAATAATTATCTCTGTTACTTCTGAAGATATTTATTTTTATTTTGTTGTACATTCATCTAAGGTGATTCAAATTAATTTTATTTGTGTTGTGGTGCTGGTATTCAAATCGCGTGCGCAGCGTAGCTTGTATCCAGTTCTCACCGGCAGAGCTGGCCAGGCGACCAGCTGACACTCGACGTCACTGCTCGAGACCCTATATAAGCGGGTGGGCCGGGAGAGAATGCAGTCAGTCATCCAACAGCTAGCTACACTTTACTTCAGAAGGGCAGGTGATGCTCTGTATAAGCAGCTTACTGAACAGGTGGACTGAAGCTAGCTCGTGAGGTTTCTAACTCTAGACTCACTGACATCTCTCCAAACTTTATCAGCACTTGAATGAGTACTTTGACTTTGCATGTCAATTGCTATGCTACATTTCTCCCTCAGCGTGTCTTCATTTAGTTTGTGTACTGACAATGTGTAAATATTGTATACTAGCAGATGTACCCATGCTTCGCTACGGAATTCTACATTGTATACGGAATTCTAGTGTACATATTGTGAGCAAGATTGTATTAAATTGCATAGCTCTTAATATTACCCTAGAGATGTTACGGGGAAGTCACCAAACATCTTTTCTCATATGAAGACTGAGTTAGGGAATTTTCACTGTAATGGTAGACCCGCTTGCATACCATCAGTCACAATCAGGTTGGGACGTTTTCATTATAATGGTGGACACTCACTCTCCACCTGCCTTTTTACATCCTCAGAAAGACTGTCTTAGTGGTTTTCCCAACTGAAACAAACATACATACATTACAATGGTGCGATTAAAAGCAATGCTTTCATATGAAATACTCGATCAAATGAAACACCACACATTTTCTCTCTTTTAACGAACAGAACTACACTGCTGATCTAACGGTCCAAAGTTCCAGAATTGTAATGACCAAGCCGCAGACAGATGTGATTCATGAACACTCTTCGTCCTTTTTCGGTGGGGAGAGGGTCGAATAGTGGAGACTCCCAGCGCAAAAACTATGCCCTTTTACTAATCTGTTTCCTAGGAGTACCCGATGAGTTGGAAAATATCAATTCTTACACTGGCGGCGGAAAAATCTATCTGACTCGGAGACAAGTTTTTCCTCCAAGCCAGAGGAGAAACCCCCTCTTCACTGATAATTTGGATTAAAATGAATGTAGAATTTAATCAAAGTGAAGAGGAAGAAGCTTTTATTAAGAAACGGCTCTTTTCAGGGTTGAATTTTGAGTTATTTAGTGAGTTGTGGTGCTATAATTTGGAATAGGCGTAAATTGTTATTCTAGACCAGTCCATATTACTACATATTACTACTATATTGCTGCTGCTGCTGCTGATCGGAGTTGAGAGGCAGCATAAGAGACAAATAACATCACAACAAACAATGGTCAATATAATGTTATTGCTGATCAATGTTACGCGCTTTCAATATTGTAGGCCTTCACATTTAGTTTTCTTCCGAATCTGAAATACCACTCATCATAGTCGGTAGGTAAAACTGAATAAAACATAAATGATCAGACATTGTATTCTCTGTAACTTTTGTTATGTAGTACTTTTCGATAGGACTAAAAACATAAGTATTAAAAAATTAAATTTTAGGCGCCTTCCCCTAAACTACAATTTCATCCTGGGTGAATAAAATTGTTTATAGCTTAGACTGTAGTTCCTTATTCCCCGACTCTATATGCTGATTTTCATTCAATTCTGTTAACTCATTTTCTCATGGCTCACCGTCGATTTGGACTTCGCAACAAATTCATGAATATCTGTGTTATCATAGGCGGTGCGGTAAAAATGTATAAGACATAAATAGTCGGAAATTTAATTCTATATAACTTTGGTTATGTAGTATTTATCGATACGACCACTAATAATGTAAATATTTCAGAATTAAATTTTAGGCCTTTCCCTAAACTATCATTTTATTCAGCGTGAATAAAATAATTTACAGCCTAGGTTGTAGTGGCTCATTCTCCGACTTTGTATACCAGTTTTCAATGAGATAGGACCACTAATGACGTAAATATTTAAGAATTAAATTTTAGGCCTTCCCCTAAACTACCATTTTACTCAACATGAATAAAATTATTTATGGCATAGATTGTAGTGACTTATTCCCCAACTTTGGATACCTATTTTCATTAAATTCTCTTTAGCCGTTTTCGAGTGATGCGTGTACATACATACAGATAGGTAGACAGATAGACAAACGGACAGAAATTACGGAAAAGTAAAAGGTGCATTTCTTTGTTGTTGTGGACATGACCAATACAGAAATACCATTCTTTCCAAATTCTGTGCAATGTACAGACAAAACTCTTATTTTATATATATATAGATATCTCAAGTGTTGTAGTAATCTGTTTGTGACAAAACCGTCCGTTCTGTGAAAAGATTTTTTCTTCAGCAGAACGTGGACTTTGAGTTTAATGTGCAAGTGGCACATATTTTGCAATACTGTATCATTGCAATTCTCCTTTAATAAAATTTTGTTTTGTGTGTGTGAAATAACTCTCTTTATACACAACAATTTGGTAGACTTGTGTTATAAGAATTACCATTCACTAATCATCACCAACAGCCCTTATTCTGGTGCACTCAGATCAGAGCAAATGAGGTTCCTTTTCTATTTAATCTTTCTCTCTACCATTTCTCATCCATCACTAAGTCCCGCTGTTTTGTGTTATTATTAATGAGGTACAACTATGATAATTTGGGCCTTCCTTTGCATCTCTTCCATTTTGGATTTGATTTGATTTGATTTGATTTGATTTGATTTGATTTGATTTGATTTGATTTGATTTGATTTGATTTGATTTGATTTGATTTGATTTGATTTGTTTATTTATCATCAACAGAGTTATTGATTCTCCAATTACAGATGATATAATACATTCAAATAATAACAATATTAACAGAACTTACTACTACCACTAATTATAAATAAGCAATATATAATATATACATATTTACAAAACACATTAGGAAGGAAAAAAGACATGTTTTGAAATGACCGAAGGAAGGAAGTATAACTTTCAGTTACTAAATGGGCAGAACAAGATACAAGGAACACTCCGTCTATGAAGTGTCCATAAGACGTCTGCGAATTTCACTAGCTGACAAGTGAAATATATCCACTATCCCGCTAATTTCGTTTAGGGATCTCAGGGCCTGCATAAACCAAGAGTTCCTGTGTGATTCCGTTCTGCACCTGGGTAAGTGAAAGGTGACAGCTTGTCGGGTATTGCGGGAAGGAACATGAATTGGTAGCAACTGGAGTAAATTGGGACAGTCAAATAAATTACCGATACATTTGTGTATGAGACGTGCATTGACATACCTGCGCCTAGTCCTAAGCGACTCAGTACACATATTTGTACAAAACAAATCATAATCTGTCGATGACAGCTTGATACCCAAACACTTTTTACTAATCCATTTTGAGAATCTGATCTGTACTCGCTCTAAGGCATTAACTAAGTATTGCTGTGAGGGGATCCACACTTCAGAACAGTACTCTAGACTAGATCGTGTAAACGAAAAATACAGGGTTTTCAATGGGACAACAGATTTAAAACTCTTGCAATTTCTTTTGAGGAAGCCTAACGTTTTAAATGCCTTGTTAACAATATTTAACACATGCTCATTGAAAGACAGACCATTTTGATTACTAAAAATAATACCAAGATCATTAATTTTATTAACACGCTTCACTTCTTGATTCCCTACATTATAATTGAATACATTAACTTGCATTTTTCTCGTGAAGGATATCGCACTGCACTTTGAAATATTTAGGGTTAAATGCCAGTTTTTGCACCAATCACTAATATTATTTATATCAGACTGTAACAATTCGCAATCACTCATCTTTTCAATTACTCTGTAGATTTTAAGGTCATCAGCATAGAGCAGGTAGTTGCTCGAATGGATTTGTGATGCCAGATCATTAATAAATAGAAGGAAACATAAAGGTCCCAGTAGTGAACCTTGTGGGATGCCAGACATAGGCTGATAAGGGCGAGAAATGATACCCTCGTATTTTACTGAATACCTTCTTTCGTTAAGATAGCATTTAAACCATTCAAGCAAGCTTCCATGAATGCCATATGCTGACAACTTAGTCAGAAGAGCATTATGCTGCACTGAGTTGAAAGCCTTGGAAAAGTCCGTGTACACGGCATCAACCTGCTTGCAATTGTCCAGAGCGCTAGATATGAAGTGGGAGTACACAGCAAGATTGGTGGTAGTTGAGCGTTTCTGGACAAACCCATGCTGGTTTTTGAATTCCTTCTTAAGTTATATGTTTAATATATCCAAACCGTGTCAGTCTATTTAGCCCCATTATTATCTATCAATGTTTCCACTCTCATTCTCTTTTACCATACATTTCCATTTCTCTCTCCCCCCCCTGTAAAATACACCTCAGAAATGTCATATCTTTTCCCTTGTACTAATATTTAATTGAAAAATGTGTCTGTTTCAGATCCAGGGAGGTGACCCTACTGCCACAGGAAATGGTGGTGAATCAATATGGGGAAAACCTTTTGAAGACCATTTCAAACCCAATCTTACCCATTCTGGCAGAGGAATTCTCTCTATGGCAAATAAAGGGCCCAACACTAATGGCTCTCAGTTGTAAGATTTCCAGTTTTAAAACTGTGTTATTTAGTAGAAGGTTGTGTTATCTTGCTTATACTGTTATTACTTTCATGGCTGAATGGATTGGCCACGCATGTTAACGTATTACAGCTATGGAGCCAAGCTATGCATTCGGGAGACACGTGAGCTCAAACCCATCTGTCAGCTGCCCTGAGAATGGTTTTCTGTGGTTTCTCATTTTCACTTCCAGGAAAATGCTGGGATAGTTCCTATTCATAGACCACACACGATTCTTTCCACCTTCTTACCCAGTTTAACCCACTCGACTCATTTGACGTGACGTTCACGCGAGCATTGGCCAGGACTTCAACTCAGACGACGAGACATTCACGCGCCAAGCCGAGTCGTATGTATTAGCTTATATTTTGACCACCCCTGGAAGGATTTTACTTTTGCGAACTTCAATGAATAGAACAGGAATGTGGCTTGTTTACAGCTCTCCATCTAAGAATATGTACCGTAATTTATTGCCGAATTATAGCTTCTGAAATCACAAACATTTCACCAGGTGTCAGTCAGTGCCCTAGCCATGACAAGGGGCATAGTATAAAGACTAGTGAGAGCAATGCTATTGCTGAGTTAATTGAAAGTGTTTTAGAAAGTAATTCGGAGGACAGTGATGGCGATTATGGTAATATTGAAGAAGAAATTTAACGTGAAAGTGCCACTTCATCTGATACGAGTGACTGTGAAATCATACCTAAAACCCCGCTTGCGAAAGTAAATCATAGTGACTTGGCGTGGATTAGTAATAGTGATAACCAACCAATTAATGATCACTTCACAGTCTTTCCAGTGGCATCAGGAGAACTGAGAGACAAATACTTAGATGATTCTGTATCGGAGTTGTTTTTTTCCCATATTGTGCAGGAAACAAATATTTATGCTATGGAAAAATTATCGGAATCAGATAGGAAATAAAGAATAGATGCTAAGTGGTTTTGACACTAATGTGGATGAAATTAAGGCCTACTTTGCTCTCTGCATTCTGATATCCCAAGTTCATAAGCCTCGCATCCAATTACATTGGAACAAAAATAAATGAATTGAGACCCCAAAAAAGTGCGAAGTGCCCGTACATATATCCAAATGTTTTGAGATTTATCACATAAAATCTTTGTTCTGACGTCATTTTTGGTGAGTAAAATTAATTTGAATGCTTCACTGAAAACTCTGCATGAAAATTCTGGTTGCTATTCCATTTATGGCATTTATTTCAGAGCGGTGCACAGTAGCTCTGACCGGGTGCCTTACCTCGTGCTGAGGAGGATTTAAATATGATTTCTAAGTGAGTGCATGAGACCATTAAACCTGACGTGATTGGGTTAATTCGCCATCATTAATTACCTCCTTAACTGAAGTTGGTGTCAGGAAGGGCATCCGTTCATAATTTAAATTCATCTTGCTTCATCCCCGATCCCGTATCAAGAAATGGGACTTAGGAGTAGACATACATAGATACCATTATTATAATATTCATTATCTGAAATGTAAGATTATGATATATAGAGTACTGAGCAACTTGGCCGTGCGGTTAGGGTCGCATAGCTGTGAACTTTCATTCGGGAGATGGTGGGTTCGCATCCCACCGTCGGCAGTCCTGAAGGTGGTTTTCCGTGTTGTTGTTGTGTTCTTTTTTGCAAGTGGCTTTATGTCACACTGACACAGACAGGTCTTATGGTGACGATGGGATAGGAAAGGGCTAGGAGTGTGAAGGAAGTGGCCGTGGCCTTAATTAAGGTACAGCCCCAGCATTTGCCTGGTGTGAAAATGGGAAACCACGGAAAACCATCTTCAGGGCTGCCGACAGTGGGATTCGAACCCACTATCTCCCGGATGCAAGCTCACAGCTGCGTGCCCCTAACCACATGGCCAACTCGCCCGGTATTACCTATTTTCACACCAGGCAAATGCTGGGGCTGTACCTTAATTAAGGGCAAGGCTGCTTTCTTCCCAATCCTTGCCCTTTCCCATCCTTACGTCCCCAAAAACCTTCTGTGTGTTAGTGTGATGTTAAACCACTGGCAAAAAAAATAAATATGAAATTTCAAGTAAGGAAATACTGTATTAGCCTGAATATAAGACGATGTTTGTTACATTAAAATATACTAATAAAAACCATAGTCTTATGTGTGATATCTAACATTTAAAGAGTAATTTTTATGAGGGTCGGTTTGTGTAATTCCTGAATTTTACTGGCGTATGTGGCAGAAGTCACCACACAGATCACAGCTGAGCTCAAGGTCATGAACAAACCAAAAAATCTTGAGTTTTGACAATATTTTCCAATTTGTGGCTTGTGATCTATTGTTGCTTGGGTTGGCATTATTGTGTTCATGCATTCAGTTTTGGTCCCTCTTCCCTACATAGTGCATTATGTGGAAAGGAGAGTATATTTGTCACTTCACTTAAATAAAGAAGTGAGAGGTTATGATATAAACTTCAAACTGTAAATTTTACACTGGGCAAAAAATGTACTAAAAATATAGAAACTGAAACAAAAAATTACACTGTATAACAAAATAAAAACGATGGACCAGAAAGGAATTTTCCAATGGCAATAAAAATCAGTGGATGTGAGGAACAGACGTGGAAAAACAAACGATCAAAAGTGCAGAACAATCGAATGATTCATTGCAGAGTTAGAGCGTTACAAAGTGAGGAAGTCAATAAGGTGTTGGTCCACCCCTGGCCTGGATACAAGCTGTCACTCATCGTGGCATAGACTGATAAAGGTCCCAGATGGTGTCCTCCAGAATTTCGTGCCAAATGGTCTCCAACTGTTGGGCTAAATCGGCGACATTCCGGGATGTTCGCAATCGCCTTCCCATGACGTCCCAAATGTGCTCTGTGGGAGTGAGGTCAGGCGACTGAGATGGCCAAGCAAGAATAGGGCAAGCTTGAAGACAGTTCATAGCAACACGTGCCGTGTGCGGCCGGGCATTATCCTGTTGGAAAGTAAGGCCTGGATGTCGCTGAAGGAACGGTAACACAACCGGCCGTAGAATGACATCAACATACTGCTGTGCTGTCAGTGTGCCAGGAATGACTACCAGAGGGGTCCAGCTATCAAAAGAGATGGCACCTCAGACCATCACCCCCTGTTGTGGGGCTGTGTGGCATGCGATAGTCAAGGCAGGATTCCCACGCTGGCCTGGACATCTCCAAACACGTCTGCGGTTGTCGTCAGGGCACCGTTGGAAACGGGACTCATCCCTAAAGACTATACGTCCCCAGTCAGCCCAGTTCTACTTTGCTCAAGCGCGGCACCGATGTAATCTGGCTTGACGGTGAACAGGCGTGAGTGGTAATCGGCATAACGGGCGGCGCAAGCGCAAATTCCTCTCACTCAGGCGTCTGTTGATGGTCATGGTGGACATGTGTGCGGGTCACACGCTGGATCATGGATAACGATGACTCCAGCGCTGTGACAGCTGTTCTGACAGTCGCTCTGTCTGCCCATGCTGTTGTAGCCCTCGGTCGGCCACTGCCGTCCTGACGCTGATGCCTGCCGTTGCTGACCCACGCTTGCCAGCATCGTCTGATCGCCGCATCACTTCGACCCAAATGTCCAGTGACAGCTTAATTCAACCAACCAGCTTCTTTCAATCCAATTTCACAACCTCTTTCAAACTCTGACATCGCTTGTAATGAACACGAATCCTTCGGCGTAGCATTCTTACAGCCAACGTTAAGATATCGCAGTCGAATGCAACAGCTACTTTGAGCATACGCTTCAGAATTGCGCCTTATATGCACCTGATGCATGTGCAGTTCGGATGCGCGGGAGCTCCCGCTATTCTTTCATTGGACACAAAACTTTCGGTCCGAATGTCTTTGCATACGTAATTTCCTTACAATCGGGCAACGCCTTCCCGGTACGTTTTTTTTTATACCGAGTTTTTTGAGTCAAACGTGTTGACAGAATGAAAAAGAATGTAGGAATGCTGGCACATCAAGAGAAGCATTCAGGGGATCAAAGACAAGAAAACTGAACAAATTTTATAGACTTGTTACTGGATTCATGTAGGAGAAATGAAACTAACGTTTTCCAGTTAATCACTGAGTTTTTAGAATGAAGACATTTGGAGGTGGCATGCGAGTTCAGAGTTTCGGTAAGGCTACAGGTAGATGGGCATATTTAGATGCAATATTAGTCCATAGAATAACACAAGAAATATACATGTAGTGTGTAACTGTACAGAATCTTAACCCCAAGTGAAGAAGTCAGTTTTGTAATTACGGCATTATTTAATCCCTTATTGTAAGTTATGTATTTATTAATATATTGTAAGCATTATTTGTTTTATTGTAAGAACACCATGTCAAATAGGTGACTTTCTGTGGTACCAAAATTTGGGAATCTGTATTAGACAAAATTAATTATACCAATATAAATGGTCCGTTATTGGACATTATAAATTTTACAGCTAGCTCATTCTTGGTTGCCAGCGTTTCGCCCTCGTGTGCTAGGGTGGGCTCATCAGTTGGTACCTAGCACACTTACCAATACGCTGGCTAGTGCATACCGTGGAGGCCACTGCGTAGGCTAACTGGAGCCACCGGCAGTGCCAATGCACTAAGAGACTTTGTCTTATCACTAAAAATTGATGCCTGCTTGGCCATCAGATGATATATGTTGATTCCCATAGGGAATCTGAAATATTTGTCCTGAATGAGCAAATTTATAATACCAATATAAATGGTCCGTTATTGGACATTATAAATTTTCCAGCTAGCTCATTCTTGGTTGCCAGCGTTTCGCCCTCGTGTGCTAGGGTGGGCTCATCAGTTGGTACCTAGCACACTTACCAATACGCTGGCTAGTGCATACCGTGGAGGCCACTGCGTAGGCTAACTGGAGCCACCGGCAGTGCCAATGCACTAAGAGACTTTGTCTCATCACTAAAAATTGATGCCTGCTTGGCCATCAGATGATATAGATGTTGATTCCCATAGGGAATCTGAAATATTTATCCTGAATGAGCAAATTTATAATACCAATATAAATGGTCCGTTATTGGACATTATAAATTTTCCAGCTAGCTCATTCTTGGTTGCCAGCGTTTCGCCCTCGTGTGCTAGGGTGGGCTCATCAGTTGGTACCTAGCACACTTACCAATACACTGGCTAGTGCATACCGTGGAGGCCACTGCGTAGGCTAACTGGAGCCACCGGCAGTGCCAATGCACTAAGAGACAAGAATGAGCTAGCTGGAAAATTTATAATGTCCAATAACGGACCATTTATATTGGTATTATAAATTTGCTCATTCAGGACAAATATTTCAGATTCCCTATGGGAATCAACATCTATATCATTAGACAAAATTAGGCGATATATATACAGTATAAGTTGGGTAAGAGGTTGGTTTGTCCAACATGACGCACATCACTCAACAGGTTTTAGGGCATCAGTACGCTAATGTTTAGTATCAGTATTTTTAAAAACGGCGTGCCACATGTGCCGAGAATGCAAAGTAGTGATTAGCTCGGACGGAGAAAAATGCAAGAGTAAGGAGGTGATGACTGGTAGGAGAACTGTGTTACTGGTATAGTTTATTTAATAGCTGGTTAGCCAGGAGTGCGATTGTCTCTGAGAATTGTGGCTTATCTTGACTCTTGACTGAGACATCTGATTAACTTCTGTGTAACGGCGACGTCTGCTGAATGTGCTGTGCAGTGCTAAGCTAGTGAACATCATACTGTGAGTATGTATTTGCCGTGATCTCCGACCATGAACTGGAATTAAAATTAATGTTGCTACATTATCGTCAAATGTAGCGATGCATGAAGGTATCCAACCCTAACTTCAAAACTGCCTTAAAAGGGTTTTCCACCAAATCAACACTTGTTATGTACTGAAGTAGTTTTATTACACTAGAGGACCAGTTTAAACTCATCATGGAGTCATCTTCAGCTCAAACATTGAAAATCAAGAACCATTATACAATTACATACATACTGATAAAAATGTTATAATAAAATATCATATGTAATATCAAACCGTCGAGGGTTCTGGAAAATTATTCCTTTTTGCCCTGTTACTTACATTTATATAAGTGTCTGATTTTAAAACTCATATTGAAATTAACTAATGTTACACATAAATAATTTATGCTGCAGTACGACTGAAATTCTTTCTTGTAGAACTTCTGTGAACTGTGGATATATTGGTCTTTTCTGGTATATATTAAACTAATGTCAAATAGGCCTTGCTTACAAAATTTTGTCTAATATTGGCAATATATTGGTGTTTTGGAAGGGAACGCACTTTAAGGTGATTATTGCTTGTTATTATTACGTTATGCACGGATAACCCGTAAACTTCTGATGTTTGATGTGTCTATTATACAACTTGTGGTGTTAAAAATATGTGAATGTTCCCTTCCTTGCCTGTGTTGTCCTACCGCTGGAAGTGTTAGCTGTACCCTCTGTACACTACAGTTTCTACAGTTTTAAAAGCACTTAGCTGAAATATTGTACGCACGTTCTCAATACCATGCCTGATACGCTGGTGCATTTTCAAGTATCATTTTAAATTAAAATGTAATAAATTTTAAAATGACATTTTCACATATTCTTTTTTAAATTTTAAAGTGCATTTTATGCAGAATCACTGCTTATTTTCTTCTGATACTTTTGTGACATATCTAGAGCCTCAACTTGAAAACCTGTGCAACAAAATTTTGTTATATCTTTAAATTACTTGAATTTTAAGAAACAGTATTTTGTTTTAAATCTGTATGAAATATTCTGATATTCATATCCTAATTTCTGTACTATATCATTAACTGGGAATCTGGTGCACAGGACATATTTATTTATTTATTTATTTATTTATTTATTTATTTATTTATTTATTTATGTATTTATTTATTTATTTATTTATTTATTTATTTATTTATTTATTTATTTATTTATTTATTTATTTATTTAACCAAAACAGCGATGAAAAAAAAATTTACAATGGAGTAGCACATAGGAAACATTAAAAAAATTAAGTGGAAGAACAATGAGGAAAAAACATCTAATGCTAAAAATAGAGGAAAAATTAAAATTCAAACAAAATAACTGTAGACACACCAATTAACAACAAAACATGAAGGCAAAAGAAACGAGGATAATTAAAGATTGAATGTCAAACGAAGAGAAGAACTTATAGCTAGGCACACTAAGATAAATACAGATATAACACATAAGTAACAGTTTAGTACAGTAAAAAATAAATATTACATTATGTACAAAAGATGGGACAGCAAAGCGAAGAGAAGAAAGGAATATGAAGGAGGCATACGAAGAATAAACGTCCAAGTTCCTGTCAGAAGATAAAGAGGGGAAGGAGGGTTGGTATGTGAATAAATAAAGTTCTTTGAATGAGAGAGAGGCGGGAATATGGAATATGAAGGGGTGGATTAATCCTGTTTTTGCGAGTTGGAACATACAGGGAAAAGAAGGATGCAGGTTCAGGAGAACAAAATAAACCATTAACAGTGTTATATAGGAATCTAAGGTCAGCTACTTTCCTGCAACTAGATAACGCATGAAGGTTTAACTTATCCAGTATCTGATTACTGCTCAAGTTTCGACAATCAGATACTCTGGCTCTAACAATAGCACAGAAGAAAGATTGCACGCGGTCAATGTGATTCAGATTAGTGGGTGAAGAGGTAGACCTAATGGAAGACGCAAATTCAATAATCAGTAGGATGCAAGATACATAGTAGGCTTTGAGGGTGTGGATATTGGTGATGTCAGAAAATCTATACAACAAACCAAGAAGTGACATTACTCGTGAGGTTATCTTTTGTATATGGGGGACAAATAACAATTTACTGTCAAACAACACTCCTAAGTCATTTTGTTCTGTTAGAGTTGGGAATGGGTTACCGAGGAGGGAGTATTTACTAAGAATAGGGGATTTACGAAGCGTGATCGAAATAGATGAACACTTGGTAGGATTAGGCTTAAGACGCCATGTGGAGCACCATTCAGAGAGTGAGTTAAGCCTGCTCTGCAAGGAGCTTACATCTGATAAAGAATCGATTTATTTGAATATTTTACAGTCATCTGCAAATAGTAGAATTTCACACAAAACGGAGGATATAGTGTTAATGAGATCGTCAATAAATAGGACAAAAAGAAGGGGACCTAGGATACTGCCCTGTGGAACGCCAGAATGTACCATAACAAGAGTCGAACTGAACCCATCAAGAACCACACGCTGAGTTCTGGTATTGAGGAAGCCCTGTAGGAGAGTTAGGAAGCGACCATGGATATTAAAACGTTCTGAGAGTTTATAGGAAAGAAATGCATGGTCTACAGTATCAAAAGCCTTTGCAATATCAGTGTAGCACTCATCCAGCTGAGAACCAGCATTAAGAGCAGATGTTGCACGATGGAGAAGAACAGCCAGATTAGTTAGGCAGGAGCTACCAGGAAGAAAACCATGCTGCTGGGACGATAAATAAGGACGGGTGAAAAAAAGAAGGCACTGGTGGACAATCTTCTCACAGATGAGAGATAGGGTTGGTAATATAGAAATGGGACGATAGTTTCTGACATCAGACCTCTTTCCACTTTTAAAAACTGGAGTGATGTTAGCAATTTCCCAGTCATCAGGAAAGTAGCCGGCTAAGAAACAACGGTTAAATATAACAGCAATAGAATGGGCCAGAGTTGTAGCGGTATTCTTAAGGAAGACAGGACTGAGGCCATCGGGACCAGTAGGTTTATTTTCTGGCAGGGAAGAAAGTAAAGAATAGACTTCTGACTCAGGGATGGAAAGATTACTGAGACTACGAGAGGAACAGAATCAATACATGGAAAATCTGGAAACTGAACAGGTGCATCAAAATTAGACGCAAGGTAATCGTTGAAAATTTCCCGTCTGTTACTACCACTCGCTAAATTATCACCCCAAGTCACTGTATCTGGCACACGCTTTGTATTTTTCCTGCTGTTTATCAGAGACCAGAATCGTTTGCTATTACTTCTCACATCTAGGCAGGCAGAGTTTATGTAGTCCAGGTAATCCCGTTTTAGAAGCTGTTTATGGTGTTTGCGCAGGTCAGAAAATTTTTTATAGCTGGCTTCAGAAGGTGACCTTTTCCAGGCTTTCCAGGCTTTCATTTTATTAATTTCTGCAATTTTGGTGTCACTTTTCTTCCATGGTGGGCATCTGGCAGATGTTTTACGAGTGGGAACAAGGTTATGGATCACAGCACGAGTCCAGTCATAGAACAAGTCCACTGCTTCTTGGACTTCACCCACTTGCAGCAAGTGCCTGGGTAGAAGAGAGAGGGTGTGATTGATAGCCTGCCAATCAATCTTTCGCCACATGGGTACGGAGTTCCTGGTATAGAGTCCATGACATTTCGGGGGGCAGGGAGGGGCAACAGAGAATATTGCCTCTACAAACTTGTGGTTTGATTAAAAAATATTTCGTCCCACAGAAATAACTGAAGGCTCAACCGAGCAGAGCAGGTAGTCAAGAAGACTATCCCCACAGGTGTTCTCTTGGATGTACTGTTGGAGGCCTAGGCCCATAATATAATGGTCGAGAAACCCGCTAGTCGAGGCTATTAGAAGGGACACCTTGCGCAGTGCAATTCCAAGATATAGAGAGGTTTATCAATAAGGTTGGCGAATTTCATTGGTCTACATGCAGTAGTTTCTGAGAAAGTGCACCCCGAATATGAAAAAATGTAAGTTATGGGGAACTTAATTTAAAGTTTTAACTTCCAATTTCAGTGCAATACCTGATGCTTAAGTCTTCAGTGCTGGCCATACTCATACTCTTCATCTTCTTCTGCCTGTGTGATATCCTTTTCCGTGATTTGATTTTCCTGGTGAGCATTTTTCTTCAAATTATCCATTGCAGAGTTGACTTTGGCTATCCTCGCCTCATTGATCGCTCTCAAAGTATTGAGAGTAAACGTACCAGGTTCAATGCCAAATTCTTCTAATAAATGAATACTGCTAGTATATATATGGTTAAAGACCAGACAGGCATCATAAGCACCTATTTTCAGCACATCCAATGAAATAAATGCTGTTTTGGGACATCGCAACCAGATCAGTCTATTGAAGCTTTCATTTGGGTTTTGGGTTTTCGCATGTAAACTTTCTTTTCTTTCTTGATGGTCTGGATGTGCTAAGAAGCAATATTTTGGTTTTATAACATCCGATACTGCTTTTGGAAGACTGTGATTATGGTGAAAAATTGAACCATCAACCTGTGACCTTTTATAACCACACCATGAAATATTACAGAGAAAATGTTGAGGGTTTTCATCAGTGATAGCTTGTGGAAGATATGTGGACCACACAGCTTGCTGCATTTTTTACATCCCCAGTGTTATTTCTTATTGCACTGTCATAGTAGTTTGGGAGTTTATGAATCTGGCAGTCAATCTTCCTTGACCCCTACAGGCTTACCATCTTCAAGTTTTTCCTTATCCAGTTCTTTTTTCAGTTTTAAATATCTGCGACCCATTCTCTTATCTGTGTGACCAACATGTTCAAGCTTTCAAGAACAGTTTTAAAGGCACTGGAATCCCCATCTCTGAGATATTCTCTGTATCATACACCTTACAGTACTTGCTCTCTGAATAACTCCAACGTATGCTGTGTCTGCCAGTGTTGTTCTTGAAAGGGATCTTCAATTTATTTATTTTTCCTGGTAAAGCACAGTATTTACTTCTAACTTTTAAGTCCAAGACCTTCCCTGTCACTACACTGATTACAGTTGATACATCATGAAGTGATGTACAGCCCTGTTTCATCCAGGTTCCATCACAAGAAACAGATGGATCTGTTTCTGGTGTTTCTAAGTTAGATTCAGTCTCTCCTTTTTCCTTTTACAGCCTCCTCAACTGAAGCTAATAATAATAATGATGATGATGATGATGCTTGTTGTTTTAAGGGGCCTAACATTGAAGGTCATCGGCCTCTAGCTGAAGCTAATAAATTAGTTCTGGAAATTTTTTTCCAAAGAAATGAGCACTCTTGAGTTGAGGTCTCTAAACCTAATAATAGGTAATGGCATATTCATTGGACCACAAAATAAAATTCCTCTCTCTCTCTCTCTCTCTCTTCCCACACCTATACACCTCATCCCATAACACAATCTAATATTTGCATCATAAACCCCCCTTTTTTTTTTTTTTTAACTGTATAGGATCACTTTAGTTGTCCATCATTCAGGTGTCTTTGAAGGGATTGTTCGGGCTTTGAGGTCCTTCGAGTACTTCTTCATACACTCCGATCTTCGTGCCCTTTTCTCAGTTGAAAATATGCGTGTTGTCGGTTTGTTTCGTGTAAGGGTAAAGCGGTGGTTTGTATTCTTGAGTTTTGTATTAAATTTTATGTTATTTGTGGTGTCTTCCGTTGTAAGGCCTATTTCCTTCAGATCCTCTCTTACTTCTCTAATCCATTTACATCCTGTTGTGGTATTTTTTGAGATGAGATTGTGTTGTACTAGTTGTTTCAGAAGTCTCGAATCCTGCATCCTCATGATATGTCCAAAGAATCTCAGTCTTCTCTTATGCATAGTATCTGTAATAGGTTCTAGCTCTTTGTACACGACTTTGTTAGGTATTATCCGCCACTGTCCATCTTTCTGGTATTTTTGTTGATGCAGGTTCTTCTAATCCTCCTTTCAATTTTCTGAAGTCTGTCAGTCTTTGATTGTTTATTCAGGTGAAAAAGTGTTTCTGCCGCATATGTAGCTTCCGGTTTTATAACTGTATTGCAGCGTTTTATTTTTGCTTTTATTGATAGACATTTCTTTTTGTAGATATCCCATGTTAATTTTTGTGCTTTAGCTTATCTATTTGTTCTTGTTTGGATTGAGATTTTTTCATTTAGGTTATGTGTTATTACTTCCCCAAGATATATAAATTGGGTTACTATTTTGATTTTATTACCATTTATGGTAACTTCTTTTAGTTGTATTGGTTTTTGGGGCATCATTTCTGTTTTTTCAAATTATATTTTCAGGCCAATTTTATTTGCAATGTTTTGAAGTTCTGATATCTGGGTTTTTGCTTCTTTTATGTCCACTGCTAGTAATGCTAAATCATTGGCGAAACCTAGGCAGTTTGTCTTGATTTTTCGGCCAATCTTTAATTTTGGGGGACGGTTCCTAAATCGTTCCCTCGTTACCATTTCTAGAGCACAATTAAATAATAGTCATGAAAGCCCATCTCCCTGCCGTATTCCAGTTTTAATTTCAAATGTCTCTTATGTTTCACCCTTAAACTTCACTTTTGATTTGGTGTTAGTCAGAATCAATTTTATCATGTTTATTAATTTGGAGTGTAGTCCAAGGTGTCTTAAAATTTTAAACAGAGATTCTCTATGGATGGATTTATTTATTAGTGATGTTTTGAACTTACTGTCTGCCTTGTATTTCTCAGATACTATGTGTAGATTACTTACAATGCCAATCCTTTCTTTATCATTATCAAGCAATTTCAAAGATTGTAAGCCATGATTGACATATGCACAGCTCTTTTGAATTGCTTTACTAAGTATTTCAATGTATATCGGTGTGAAACCACTGTTAGAAGTATCCTTGGTGTTAATGTCTGTTAAAATGCCTTCACTTATTTTTTTATGGATGCACTGCTATTCAGAATTTGAGGGACATTTCCTTTCTCTGTCTTTACATGGTGGATCTGATTCTTGTTCACTCTTTTAAACACTCTGCCACTAATTCTCCCCATATTTACACCAAGAATCATACAATAATAGAACCAGAAAAGTAATGAATGAAAAAATAACAGTAACTAATAGCATGTTGTTATTTACCACATGACAATGAAAGGAACTGGAACTACATCCACCATGTTGTCCACAGGCTTCTAAACACTCAAATCCTCAAATGACGGTCAGAGAGACGTGATATAACTGTTTGTTGTTCAACTGTACAGATGACAGCAAAATAGAGCACGTGGCAACATTACACTTCCGAGTATATACGGTCTTTTTTGTGCACTTAAAATGAAACTTCGGAATCATAATCTTGAACCCATGTTCTATTTTTACAGCCAAAAAGAAAAACCTGTTTTTTGTGAAAATTTCATCTACATTACCCTTAAGAGATAAATAACTGCATTATTTAACATACGGTCTAGCAAGGTGATTGGAATAAAACGAACCATTTATTTCTGTAAAAATTCTCATGTTTAAGAATATCCATCTAGCCATAGCCTAACTGAATTGAATACAAGCCTGGGATAATGAAAATAAATGATGCAACATTCAGGAGTGTATTTATCATGTCAGACTACTGCAGTGTATTTATGATGTCAGACTACTGCCTACTGGCAGATTTCAATGATAAATTTGGTTGTCAATTACTGTTACATAATAAAACTGAGGAAAGCCCACAATATTTTATATTAAGATACAATTTTTTTATTCTCAGATTTACTTTAGGGCTTATTAAATAAAATTAGGTATAGGAGAGCTTGAATATGTTGTAATTACATTAATTATTTAATTTTTCTTGTAAATACCATCAAAAAATTCAGGATTGTCTTGTATGTAAGGCTGTTGTATATTCGGGCCAGTATGATAAAGTCAACTGGGCTTGAGTCAGCCAGGGTCAGCCACTTTATAATGATTGCAATCAAACATCTATATCATTCCTTTAACCTCTCAGTGATGCTCACTACATGGTATGTGTGTATATGGTACTGTTGATAAACTTAACCATGATAGGTTAAAATGACTGTTTGATCCGTATTGACTAGTTTGAATGTAGTACAGAAATATTTAAAATAGCTCTGTTTGAATCAGCCTTGTCAATACCCTTATTAATGAATTAATCTGACCACTGATGAAGGGAATGGTTGAATTCCAGAAACATGTTTGGTTGAATAAATAATTTTATTTCATTAATAAGTGTATTGACAAGGCTGATTCAAATATAACTATTTTAAATATTTCTGTACTACATTCTGTATATGGTACTGTGATCTGGCGATTACGATCAAAGTTGATTTTTAACTCATTTCTCCTTGAAGTGGAAGGTTTGAGCTTTCGAATTATATATCTTGATCCGTATTTTGATATTGTTTTCACTGAAATTTGAGTGATATTCCAATTTAAAGATTGATGTTTTTCCACAAGGAAATTAGTTTAAATACCTAACCACCTGTTCAGTACTGTACAATTATTCATGTATAATCAGTAGTCAGTTTAAGCTTAAATTAGGACATGTTTTGGTCCTTATAAGGACCATCTTCAGGTAACATGAAAGATACAAGTTAAAATTAAAACAGTGCAAAGACATTTAAATCAAAAACAAATATAAACCACCCCCTGTGGGTGGGAGACACAGACGAAGAATACAAACACGGTATCCCCTGCCTGCGGTATGAGGCTACTAAAAGGGTAACACCCCCTGCGGGTGGGGGACGCAAATGCAGAATACACCCCCCTGTATCCCCTGCCTCTTCTAAGAGGCGACTGAAAGGGGCAACTTAGGCGCACACATGGATTGTGCTTTGGTATCATGTGTTGAACCCACCTGTAGATGGGAGGGGCTGAATACATTCAGAGGTAATCCCTGCCTGTCGTAGAAGGCGACTAAAGGGGTCATCTGGCCATCGGTACCCTCTTTATTTTTTATATTTTTTGAGGGTTAGTTGTAGACCGATTCATAATTCTTGATGTGCGTGCTGCTCGGAGATGGGCCTCTTACATGTGCGACTACGCTCGAAAGGCCACTGGTGACCCCGAGAATTCAGTTGGGTTGGAGCGCCATGTACCCGCGCAGTATTATCCGCCTGATAACACAGGTCCCCGCACAGCCGAATGCCAGAAGGACATATTTTTATTAACTGTTTATTATTTTTGTTAATCTATACTTATTACTCTGTACATGCTATGGGGTACATGCTATTGCGGGTGATTGGAGAAAGGGAGTCCTAATGCTGATTTCATCAGTCATTCTGAATTAGGCATCGTCTAATATCGGACCCCAGGCTATACCTGCTATGACCAGGTGGGTATTGCCTTGGCTGCTTGGTTCATCTACAGAGGCCCCTGATCAGAGTGGGTGACATTCAGGGAGGATGATTTCAGGCATGGCTTTGAAACGTCTTCAGCCTGCCCAATGTGGTCCCCCACCGAAGTCTTTAACTTTTGTTTCCTTGAAGGGTTCAATCCCCTGGGAACAACTGCAATGTGAAGGAATGGGATACAGCTTCCCTAGGTTTCTGGTTGCTACCAGAACTGATGGGAGTGACTTCAAGCTGATAAAGTCTATTTTGTTCAGTAGGCACATAGAAGGTGTCTACGGCGAACTGGAATATCTGAAGGGAAAAAAATGTGCAATGGTAGTTTGTTGCTAAAGATGTGCACTGCTGTGCAAGCCAGTCGGTTGCTCAAGTACGTCCACTTTGGCGATATTACCGTCAAGGTGGAGGACCACAACACCTTGAATCTGGTTCGTCGGGGTATCTTCCACTGCGATCTCATCTTGAACACTGACGATGAGTTGATGGAAGACATGAAGCACCATGGCCTCTCACACGTCCGGTGCATTACGTGCAAAGTCAATGGCGAAGACATTGCCACGGGCGCGTTCGTAGCCTCCGTCAAATTGTCAGTGTTACCAGAAAAAGTCAAGGTAACAACCAATCGCTGCGATGTGAGGCCGAACATCCCACCTCCCATGCATTGCTATCAATGCCAGAGGTTTGGGCTTATGGTGTCTCGCTGTTTGAATCCATTTTTGTGTGGTTCATGTGACAGAGGAGCTCACAGCACGGAAGAGTTCACAACTCCTTACAGGTGCACTAACTGCCCTGCTCTTCATTCACCCCAAGATCGGAACTGTCCACTATATCTCGGTGAGAAGAATATCCAGGAGATCAAGACCCTGGATGGTCTTTCCGTAAGTTAAATTCTATGAATGCACCTGCCAATATGCTAGACTACACAAAGATAGCACAGAGTCTTCCAGGTTCATCATTTACATCTTCTAAACCTGTTATGATCTCTGAGCCCAAGGCGGCTGTTACTCCTGTGAGCAAAGCCGTAAAGAGTAAAAGCTCGAAGGGGAGGACCTTTGACTACAAAGAAGTCTGTGCCGGCTGGGACTCCTAAGCAGGCACAGCAGGGGAAAAAGGCCAAGTCTTCACCTCAGAGAGGTCAGCGAAAGCTGTGCCCTTGCCGGTGGAGGCGGCATCGTCGACCAGGGTTGGGAAAATATCTCCCAGACCGTTTAAACAAGAAAAGTAAGCGGAGAAGAGGAGTGTCTTTACCAAGCACTCCCGCACTTCTCCCGCGAGGAGGAAATCCTGCCCTCCGTCTGGAGGGAATGAATCAGCGCCAGCAGTTACTCCTGCTCCTAAACCTGCATGGTTCCCTCGTAGGAGGAAATCCCGCCCCCAAAACGCTTCGAAGTTCTAGGCGCCAGTCCCCTTATCTGTTGATGACGGGGTGGACGTTGGGCTCTCATCTACATCTACTGATGTAGATGTTGATGTCAGTGCTTAGGTTTTAAAACATCTGCTTTAACCTAACACACTTCTGTTTTAGTCCACACCATGACAATGGTACAGTGGAATTGTAACGGTTATGATAGGCATCTTGCTGAGCTGCGCCAGCTAATTAGTGAGTTTCCAGTGAGTATAGTCTGCATTCAGGAAACTAATCCAGACCGGATCATTATACGGTCTTGAGAAATTTACGACTGTACTCGACAGAAAGACATTATGCTTACCGGGCTTCCGGTGGCATTGGCATTTTTGTCCGTTCTGATACCTGCAGTGAAGAGGTTCCACTAAGAATCCCGCTTGAGGCAGTAGCAGTTCACATTCTGCTGCCTGTCATAGCAACAGTGTGTAATGTTCACTCTTTACCAGGCCAGCCAGCCTCTTAATATAAATGATGTAACTGATCTTACAGATCAGCTTCCACTTCCATTCCTCTTACTGGGCGATTTTAATTCACTTTACCCTATATGGGGCTCTGAAATGCCTTGTCCCAAGGGGGGGGGGGGAGTTGGAAACATTAGTAAGAGACCTGGATTTATGTATTTTGAATACAGGTGAACAACTCATTTCAATGTACGTTACGGCACATACTCTCGCTTAGACATTAGTCTATGCAGCCAAAAGCTGGTTCCCCTGTTTCGGTGGAATACACACAATGTTCTCTGTCACAGTGACCATTTTCTCATTGTTCTTACTTTGTTGAAACAGAAATCCATCTTGGCTCCTCCTCGATGGATTCTTAAACATGCTGATTGGCCGAAGTTCACATCACTAGCTGTCTTTAACGACGTGACCAGGCGGAGCATAGACGGTGATATAATTACATAACACAAGTTTTCTTACTGCTGCTGAGGAGTCCATTCTATCGTTTTCAGGGACTCCTCGCCGAAAACTTGTCCCTTGGTGGAACGAAGAAATTGCAGCAACTATCAAAGAACACCATCACGCTCATAAACGCTATCGTAGGCAGCCTACTGTGGCCAACTTGGTAACATTTAAAAAATTCTGTGCTAAGGCACGAGTTCTTATTCAACAGAGTAAGAAAGCTTCATGGAAGAGATATGCGTCATCTGTGACGTCACATACTCAATCATCTCAAGTGTGCACTAAACTTCGACGTATCATAGGTAATACCAATATAAATGGTCCGTTATTGGACATTAGAAATTTTCCAGCTAACTCATTCTTGTTGCCAGCGTTTCGCCCCCATGTGCTAGGCTGGGCTCATCAGTGGTACCTAGCACACCTACCAAGACGCTGGATAGTGCATACCACGGAGGCCACTGCGTAGGCTAATTGTAGCTACTGGCAGTACCAATGCACTATGAGAGACTTTGTCTCATTATCAAAAATTGATGCCTGCTTGGCCATCAGATGATATAGATGTTGATTCCCATAGGGAATCTGAAATATTTGTTCCGAATGAGTAAATTTATAATACCAATATAAATGGTCCGTTATTGGACATTATAAATTTTCCAGCTAACTCATTCTTGTTGCCAGCGTTTCGCCCCCATGTATACACGGATCATCTTCAGCATCGGGAGTTTCCATTGCAGGCAGTATCATCACTGAACCACTCTCAATTGCTAATCATCTAGCCAGTCATTTCACGGATGTGTCTGGCTCCGGGAATATCCATCGTGACTTCCTCGCTCTGAAGCGGGAGGCAGAATGTCATCACCTCAGTTTTGCCACTCAAGCTTCAGAGGACTATAACATATGCCCTTTACAGAGTGGGAACTCCGCAGGACGTTGGCGCTATGCAGGGACACTTCTGCTGGACCAGACAGTGTCCATAACCAGATGTTGAAACACCTTAGTGAGGATAGTCTGTTACATCTCCTTCGTGTGCTCAACCGAATCTGGCCGGGCTGAGTGGCTCAGACGGTTGAGGCGCTGACCTTCTGACCCCAACATGGCAGGTTCGATCCTGGCTCAGTCCGGTGATATTTGAAGGTGCTCACATATGTCAGCCTCGTGTCGGTAGATTTACGGGCACGTAAAAGAACTCCTGCGGGACAAAATTCCGGCACCTTGGCGTCTCAGAAAACTGAAAAATAAGTTAGTGGGACATAAAGCCAATAACATTATTATCAACCGAATCTCGATAGAGGGTGTGTTTCTATCTCAGTGGCGAGAGGGCATAGTAATTCTTATCTTCAAGCCTGACCAAAAATCCTAAGTATGCAGGAAGTTACAGACCTATTTGTCTTACTAACTGTTTGTGTAAGCTATTTGAGAGGATGGTAAATTGGCGACCTTCAGTTCCCTGTCTTGTCATACAACGAAGTGTGGTACCTCCGTGCATAACACGACGACCTGAAATAATCCTGGATTTGCACACTGGCCCAAAAGAAAAACATGGACCCCTCAATTTATCGGAGGCTCTTCCTGTCCGTTGTTGGCCCTTATCCAGATTCAGTTGTCGTTTACATGGATGGTTGGAGGACAGAAACAAAAGTGGGCTTCTTTACAAAGGAAAAATTAAATGTAACCTCCTATCTATGTATCTTGTGATGAAACTGGGCTGTGCATTCGTTGTTGACAATGATGGGTTTCTTTTTGCTCTCCCAGAAACTTGTAGTGTGTACACAGTAGAGCTCTATTCTATCTGTGAAGCTCTGCGGTACACGGTGTCCGATGAGCACCGACACTTTCTGCTGAGTACCGACTCCTTGAGATCGCTACAATCTATTGGTATATGTTTTCCTCGGCATCCTCTGGTGCAGCAGATCCAGGACCTGCTGGCCTGGTTTTCGGATGCCGGCACCAGAATCACGTTTATGTGACTCCCAAGCTACAGTGGCAGGCCACTCCACTTCTAAATAAGCTGAGAGCGATAAACAAAGGTATGGATGACTTCCCTTTGGGCTTCTCGGAGGGAAGCGGTGGTATTATGTTGTCTTCGGATTGCCACGGTATAGAAACGCACTCCTACTTACCAAAAGGAAAACCCCATCTGGTGTGTACTTGCGGCTACAATCTTACCGTGGTACACATCCTTACGGAGTGCGTGGATCTGGCCGATCTACACCGTAGTCTGAAACTCCTCAGTACCATCTCCCTCATCCTACGAGATGACGAGCAGTTAGCAGACCTCGTCATCTGTTTTATGAGGGATAGTGGTTTGTTTTATTTTATATAAACTTAGTGTTTCGTATCAGTCTTTATATTATTGTTTACTATGTTTTATTAAATTGAATCTATTTTAGTTTGTGTTTGTGTATTTTAATGTGTTTTATTTTTATATTAACTTGCATGATATATTATTGCATTTTATGGCAGTGTCTTATTCTGCCATAATCTATCATCCATCATTTTACTGAAAGTAAGGCATTGCGTATTAGATCCACTGATTATTTTAAACTCACAATCATTGTTCATCATCGTAATTTGTTTTAAATTCTACTCAGTGATTACATTTTAACATTTATATTTCAGTAATATTTCACTTTTTTACATATTATCTGTGTCGGTGCGACGTAAAGCCAATAGCAAAAAAAAAACATATTATGTGAAGAATATAACATTTTTGTACAAATCTAGGTCATTATTTTTATAAAGATTAAATAGTGTGTCAGATCGTTTAATCAGAATGTAGTAAAATAACTGGTGAATTTCATCACATATAGAATTATATTTCAATTGCTAAAGTTGGCTTTAAAATCCCCTTAACCCTCAAGAGGGTTTACTGGGAAAGAGTAAAGTTAAAACTATCAATGTAATTTTATCAGCATGTTAATTTCAAGTTACATGTCAAAAGAAATATTGTTTGAGATTAAAGAAATGTGCTTTATAGCCGAATGGATACATATCAATCCCACAGAATTTTTTAATACAATATCATGATTTACAGTGATTATCGCAATGAAACATAGTAGTAACCATGATAATTAATAGAAAATAAACACTTGCCCTCAATGTATTTCTCAATTCAATTCAATTCAGTTCAAGCTGAAAACACGATTATACATTACTTAACACAAATATTGAACAGAAAATGAAGTTACTAGAACTAAAGAGGAAGATTAAAAAATAATACAAACTTAGTTGAACTTTGTTCGATGTGGGAACGTCAAAATGTACTGTAATAATGAAAAGTATTTTAATATTTATAACAACACAACACAAACTAACTGCCAATATAAAAACATATTTATTAAAGGTAAGAAAAATTTAAAACATCTCAAAATGTTTTCTAAAAATGTTTGTGCTCGAACTTGCGCTCTTTCAGTTACTCAGCATGAGAATCTACTCTTAGCACACCCAGACCTTCAAAAAAGAAAAGAAAGTTTCCATGGGAAAACCCAAAACCGAAATGAAAGCTTCAATAAACTGATCTGGTTGTGATGCCGCAAAACAACATTAATTTCATCGGATTTGCTGAAAATTAGTGCTTACGATGCCTGTCTGGTCTTTAATCTTGGGAATATTGGTAGTATTCCTGTATTAGAAGCATATGGGATTGAAGCTTGTACGTTTACTCTCAATACTTTGAGAGCTATCGATGAGGCCAATAACAGATTTTATTTCTGTCTTATTTGTGTTTTGCGTGTCACGATTACGGGAGTAATTAGACCAAACTTTATTGATTCTTTGATTAGTAAAGCCTACAATTTCTCTGGCATATCCTCCATTAAAAAAAAAGTTCCAAGTTTTTGGAGGATTACTGTAATTGCTCTAGCAACCACTTGCTTTACATTAGGCATTTGGCTTATCAAGTCATAACGACTGGTTCGTTGTGTTCGAGAAGGACCTTTGTCTTTACAAAAAGTTTGGCCATCCTTACCGATGTAAACAAGAGGTGGTTAATTACCGGATCCCATACTTGCATCTTCATCATCACCTGATTGTTCGGAATCAGACTTATGGTCATCCATTTCCACAGTATCGTCGCCCTCTTCCTAATCCAAAGCTAAAAGAGAATTGAATTCTACATCAGACTCTTCACTATCATCAAAAATCAACTGGTGCTTATTGCCCCGTACTTCCCTCTGACCACTGCCCATATAGATGGAGCCTCGGCAATTTCACTCCAGGGTTCTTCAAATCAAATCAAATCAAAATCTCTTTATTTGCAAATGAGGTGTCTACCTCGGTGGCAAATGGTACACTAAAATACATTATTGTCAAGCACTAAATATTAAATTAACAAGAGAAGAAAATTTTCCTATAATACAATATTATACAATTTACGCTAACAATGTTTTCTATTAAACACACAGCTCATCCTTAATAAATTTATATTGTTTACAAAATTCTACTTATAATATCTCCTGTAATACTTACAAATATAGTCAACTGATATACAGTATGTGGAATTACTTCAAATGATACTATACAACTGGTATTAGATTAAACTTTACATTGCATTTATTTACTTACTTTTTTTTTTTTTTTACCCATTCTGGATCCTAAGTAGCATAACGACCTGCTGCGTCTTAACCAGAGCCCCTTTTGCCACCACTTTTCAGAGTTCCTGAAGGGCCTTCACAGCTACCGTAGCGGTCCCAGGGCCCTCGAAGTCCCCACTGTACTTCACCCCTACAGGCAGCCCCCTACTTTGGCTGTCCAAACTCCTTAGACCAGGGGATGGAATTAATTTATTCACACACATTTTTTATTTACAATAACCTGCACTGGTCGAATGCCCTCTAACACTTCATTTATTTTCTCTGTTCCTGTTTATTCTCTTCTTGAATATCTGTACAGATTTTGGAAAAGGATCAAACACTACCCCTGGTAAACTGTTCCACTCCTTCACACCCTTCCCAATGAATGAAAATTTACCCCAATCGCTTCTGCTAAAATTCCTTCTAATTTTATGTTTGTGGTCAGTCCTGCCGATATAATTATTTTCCAACTGAAGCCTCTCACGGATATCTCACCATGCTTCTTCTCCTGTATAGGCTCTATATAATCCTATAAGTCTACTTTTCTCCCTTCTCTTACTTAAAGTTTCCCACCCAAGTTCCTTTAATATTTCTGATACACTACTCTTTCTCCTGAAATCCCCTGTTACAAATCTTGCTGCTTTCCTCTGCACACTATCTATTTCTTTTATTAGGTATTCTTGGTGAGGATCCCAAACACTGTTTGCATATTCCAATAATGGACGAACCATACTCAAGTAACTTTTTTCTTTTAATTCTTTGTTGCATCCTTTAAGTAGCCTCATTATGACATGTAATGATCTGTATGCTTTCCCAACAATGTCATCAATATGACCCTTCCAGTGCAAATTACTTTCAAATCTCACACCTAAGTATTTGCACTTGCCATCTTTTGGGATAACTACCTCATCCAAAGTATATTCAAATTCAGTTTTAAAGCTCCTGTTTGTAAAAGTTGTAACAGTTGATTTGCCTCCATTAACCTTCAAATTATTTTCTTCAACCCATTGTTGGATACTTTCAAGGTCCCTTTGTAATTCTGAACAGTCCTCAATGTTGTTTATTTCCCTATAAACAATTATGTCGTCTGCATACAATCTTATTTTTGATGTTATATTTTTCCCTAAATCATTTGCGTATATTAAGAAAAGTAACGGTCCAATTATACTACCCTGTGCAATTCCCTTCCAAACTTTCTCTTCCTGAGATACATTGTTTCCTACTTTGACTTTCTGAACCCTTGAATTTAGAAATGTTTTTATCCAACGTGTAACCCTTACGTCCAATCCTATTCCCTCCAATTTCTTTCATAATATTCCATGTTCCACTCTATCAAAGGCTTTGGAAAGATCTATGGCTATGCAGTCTAACTGACCTCCTGAATCCAACTGATCTGATATGTCCTGCTGAAATCCCACCAGTTGTGCCTCACAAGAAAATTTCTTTCTAAATCCATACTGGCTCCTCATGAACCAATTTTTATCATCACATATCCCTCTGATGTACTTCGATATTAAACTCTCCAGTATTTTACAAACTATACTGGTCAGGCTGATTGGTCTGTAGTTCTCTGGTTTCCTTTTATCACCCTTTCCTTTATAAATTGGTATTATTATAGATTCCTTCCATTCCTTTGGTATTACACTATTATTTATGACATAGTCAAAGAGAAATTTTAAATAAGGCACTATGTACCACCCCATTGTCTTTAATAGCTCCCCAGTAATTTGATCACTTCCTGCTGCTTTTCCTTGCTGAAGCAGTTTGATTTCTCTGAAAATATCTTTGTTTGTGAATGAGAAGCTTCTTGTTTCCCTCTGTCTCTCTCCCTCTCTATCTTCTGTTTCGGTTTCCAACTCATGACAATCATCTACTGAATCTTTAAATTCCCTACTAAATAGGTTTGCTTTCTCAGTATCTGTTAAATAGTGTTCACCCCCTTCTCCCACCATTGTAGGAATTTGGATTCCTTTTCCTTTTTGATTCCTGATATATGAATACAGCTTTTTCCATTTCCCTTTGTGGTGATTACCCTCTTGAAGTATGCCATTCATATAATTCTCTTTTGCTTCCTTTTTCACTCTAGTCAGTTCCATATTCCTCTGAATATGACGAAAGCAAATCGTTTTCTACATTGCTGAGAAGTTTTTTTAATTCTTTCCTCTACCCTTTGGCAGTCCATGGCCAGAAAGAGACAATAAATATTCATAAAACGTCTGACTCCATAGCGTAACGGTTAGTGTTATTAGCTGCCGTTCTCGGAGGCCTGGGTTCGATTCCCGGTACTGCCAGAAATTTAAGAATGGCAGGAGGGCTGGTATGTGGTTCAAAAGGTACACGCAGCTCACCTCCAATGGGGGTGTGCCTGAAAAGAGCTGCACCACCTCAGGATGAGGACACAAGTTTTTTTTATCACATAAAACTATTTCAAAATAAAATAAACTGTCACTAAAAATCACTTATCATGCCATGAGGAAGTGCGCACAGTGCAACTGACTGGGTTTCTATAATGTGAGGAGGCATGTGTGGTCTGAGGGTCAGCTGTCTAAAAATAACTCTGTGGTTCAGGAAGAGTCCATTCGAAGGTACTGAAGGGGAGGGAACATATGCTCGCATGACCTTGAAGATAATAAGATGTCTTTGCCACGCACGGCCATTAAGACCGTGCACACCCTCTCGAGGATTAAAATAGGGATTTCTAACTCATTGTCAGTGAAGCACAGTACGTCCGAGTGCCTCAACTGCATAAAACAGCACTAATCCTTTCTCAAAATCTGGGATGGCTAGGTGCCTTACATTGGTCAGAATTTCTAATAAACTCCATGCAGTCTTGATATAATATCCAGGTTATTCAAGCACTCTTATTTGTTTGCAAGTGGTGAACGAGAAGAGCCCCTGGAAGATATTTCACCAGCTAGTTTTATCTTTTAAGATATGCACTTCCTGCAATGTTGAATGAGAATTTTATTGGATCAGTGCCAGAACATCACATTTGAAAACATGGGAGAAGTACTTGGTGACAAACTGCGCATCGCGATAAAAAAAGGTTAGCTTACGTATTTGTGTTACTTCAATGGGGTTTGAAGACAGATTCTATGTTAACTTAATTTAGTAGTATTTGTTTTATTTTCAGGGCATGAGGTCAGCAGTAAATTAGCTACAACAATACATTGTCTAATATATTGTATCTTTTTGGTGAGCTTCTAACACAAAATGAATAAATGGTAACTTGAACAAAATATAAATAATAAAATTGGGTGCCACCTGCAAAAGATGTACAGGAATAATTGACTCTGATGAGTATGAATGAACTCCTTCTCCCATGGCGACGATCATCAGGCTGACGAGGCTCCAAACTTGCTTCATTACCTTACCTGCTACTATTTAACCCTGAAAATAAATTTGGGTAGCATGCCAGGTTTTTCCTTACTCGACCAATAAAAGATTTGCTATCCGTTTCACTACATGAATTTACTTCTGAAACAAAAACAAAACAAAACAAACACTAACAATTATCATCACATGATGAGACCAACTTGTTTTGCCGCTTGCAAAATTAAACATCCACATGCATCTTTTTCATCTTCTAGTCCCTATCCGTTCCAGATGTCGGCAACCATCTTGGCTGTGTCTTCTCTGTTGTGAGCTGCTTCGAGTAACTCTGCCAATGTCTTGAGAGTCCAGTCTCTGAGGTATTTTTTCCAGGAGATTTGTCTCCTGCCAACACCTCTCTTTCCAGGTATCTTTCCTTGCAGTAGATGGTACCTGCTTCTATTTCTCATGATGTGACTGAGGTATTATAGCTTTCACGTTTTTACTGTGGTCAGTATTTCCTTATCTTTTCTCATTCTTAGAAAGATCTCTGCATTTGTGACATGATCTGTCCTTGACACTCTTAGCATCCTTCAGTATAGCCACATCTCAAAGGCCCCTAATATTTTACTGAGTGACTTCGTTAAAGTCCACGTTTCAACACAGTAATAGAGAACAAAAAAAACATAGCAGCAAAGGAGTGTCATTTTTGTAACTAGTGTTAAGTCACGACTTTTGAACATTTTTCCCAGTTTCTTGAACACAGTCCTAGCTTTTCCAATGCAGGATTTCACTTGAACCAAATTATCCCATTGATCTTTAATGATGGTGCCGAGATAAGGGTATTTCCGGACTCGTTCAACAGGTTTATGGTCAATTACTAGATGACATGCAGGGATAAAGTTTTTACTTATGACCATAACTTTGGTTTTCTTTATATTTATGTCAAGACCGTATTCATGGCTAGTGAACGCTACTCTTTCAATGAGATACTGTAAACTTTCTACATACATCTACAATTTACAAAGAAAAAACTCTACATTGTTCTGAAGGCCACATTACCGAGCTTGATAGCTGCAGTCGCTTAAGTGCAGCCAGTACCCAGTATTCGGGAGATAGTAGGTTTGAACCCCACTGTCGGCAGCCCTGAAGATGGTTTTCCGTGGTTTCTCATTTTCACACCAGGCAAATGCTGGGGCTGTACCTTAATTAAGGCCACGGCCGCTTCCTTCCCACTCCTAGCCCTTCCCTGTCTCATCGTCGCCATAAGACCTATCTGTGTCGGTGTAACGTAAAGCAACTAGCAAAAAAAAAAAAGCCACATTAAATCAATTAAAGAACGATCAAGCGCTGAACACTTGGCCTGCAATTTCTTCTGACAATAATCATTTCTGTGCACAACACATTATCTCCATATTACACCTATAAAACACTACCCACAGTGTGCATTTCCTCAGAGAGGAATAATCCAAAGTCTGACTTACAAAAGAACACCATGTAGCATCTGTCACTGACTGCTCACCGGGAACCTTTAATTACTGAGTAATGCACTCATCATGACTCCATAACAGTACAGTAATGAAACCGTAAAGAACTCGTACAGCGAAGACTTCATAATGGTAATCATCATCAGCAGCAACCGCAGTCGTCATGAACATTAATAGTAATCTCCTCGTTGCACACACATGCACACGTATATATAGGCTTGCTCCACGTGGCTGTCATGTCTGCAAAAGTCCACTGAAAACAACACTCCAACTGCAACATCTTCAAGCGTCTCTTGGTCAATGCAACCTCGCTCAAAATCAGAGCTTTTGGATTGGTTACCGAACTGCCGATTCGCAAATAGTGATCTAGCACATTCATCCACACTGATGAATTACCATCTTCAGCATACACTTCCCGGCTATGCCCCGGGTTTCTAAACCACTTGTTGCAACACTTTTAACCGACTTTAACCGTCTATACTGATACAGCCACTTTTTTCTTTGTTGTACAATCTTCACTGCTAGGCCATGTGCACAGACTCTTCCCCAAACAGAAATTTATACAAAATATAATGGTGCAAATTCTTCTTACAATATTATGTTCTAACATCTTAATTTAACAAACTTAACATGATATTCACTACTTTATATTACAAATTATTTACAAAAATTCCCTAACCTAAAATCGGGGATCGTACTTTTGTACGGTTACAATATTCCACAATTTACAGTGCATAACATTATTTTGGAACTATTTTGATTATACCTTCAATTTGATTATCTAATACTGTCAAAAACAGTAGATGGTATAAAGCATCAAAATATGGAGGTATTTAAAAATATTCTATTGTCTCATATCATATCCATAAGTCATAATAAAAGGTATATACATACATTGTTGTAAATTTAGTGCATTAGTACTATTACATATGTTATTGATATTACATATTTAATTACATATTTTATGAATATTAGATAACCACACCCAGGCAACTGGAGTGGGACATTGATGATGATGATGATGATGATGATGATGAATATTAGGTATTTAATCACATATTTCACTGATATTTGCTACGTTTTATGTACATATTTTGCACTTTGGTATTGCATAAAACTCCAGGCCCTAATCATCATTATCATCACTTTGATTGTCCACATTTACAGACAATTCTGAACCCGAATCTGCCACTTTGTCATTACTAATGTTACTTCGCACACTTATAGTTGCTCACTAGTTAGTGTCACGCAGCTGTGAATTTTCATTCGGGAGATAGTGGGTTTGATCCCCACTGTCGGCAGCCCTGAAGATGGTTTTCTGTGGTTTCCCATTTTCATACCAGGCAAATGCTGGGTCTGTACCTTAATTAAGGCCATGGCCGCTTCCTTCCCACTCCTAGCCCTTTCCTATCCTACCGTCACCATAATATCTATCTGTGCCGGTGCCATGTAAAGCAAATTGTAGTTGCTCACTAGTGCGGTACCAGCTGAGAAACAGAGAGGAATATTGGCTGGCAAGGAAATTTAGGTCTAATACTCACACCTTTGCCTCAGCAATATTCTCAGCATATGCCCAAGAGATGCATAAACATGTATGCATTATTAACTGCCGATTTGAAAACAACAATGGTGTGAACAATAGTCGGAAATTGCCAAATCAACTAAAGTTGACTGCCACAGCGGACACTACATCGAAGAGATTCGAAAAAATTTGACTGCTGGAGTGAAAGTTAAAGATGTTTACCTGCTCTTTTTAATTAATGTTCCTGTTTGTGTATGGTGTAAATGAGAACCTGTTGGTTTAGTTTAAGTTGTCGTCAGTGTGTTAATTTTTAAATACAACAAATCTGCTTCCCCTACAGCTTCATCACGTACCGTTCCTGTCGACATTTGGATGGAAAGCACAGTGTGTTTGGTCGAGTTGTTGGTGGTCTTGGTACTCTTAGTGCAATGGAACAAATTGAAACTGACAGCAAAGACCGTCCTGTTGAAGAAATTGTTATTGCAAGTGCACAAGTGTTCGTAGATCCATATCAAGAAGCTGATGATCAGGTTAGACTCAAACTAAAGGTTTTTTTTAATAGTCTACAATTTCCTGATTTATATCTTTCATTAGTGGAGTCGTTACAAGTCTGTTTATTGTCGTACCTGTGAACTTACTCTTGTCATCTATTTTGTTTATCTTCTGGATAATTTTATTTTAGATCTGGATCTTGTTGCTTGCTATGAACTTGACAAGGAAACTTCATTTCTTAGGATATCATTGTTAAAGCTGTTGTAATTATAAAAAGGATACCTCAGTACCATCAGGTAGTGTAGGTACATTGATAACCTTTGCTATTAATAAAATTGATGGCTAAAATCCTAAAAGAGTAGTAGTAGTAGTAGTAGTAGTAGTAGTAGTAGTAGTAGTAGTAGTAGTAGTAGTTTTTTTTTTTTTTTGTTATGGCAGGGGAAAATCTTTTAAAGACACCACTCTGTGTGGGAGTTGGATTTCCACCAACTAAAAACCCCTGCCCTCTTCACTCAAACCATTCTGGAACTGCTTGTCGGCATGACATCAGAATGGAGTGATGTATGTTATTAAGTTCTTCCTTTCTCTTCTTTCTCCTTCATCCCCATAATGCTTGTCGCCATTGCCTTTACTGTGTTCCAGGCAAACGGGCTCTCTAACATAATCTGAACCAGATTCCCTGGCGTGAGTTGTCGGCCAAGTTGTTGGCAGGCTTTTCTTCGTTCTTCTTCCCATCGAACACAGTAGAAAAAGGTGTGTTCTACTGTATCCCTTTCAGAACAGTACCAACAACCATCTCCCTGCGTCTTTCCCATCTTCATGGCGTATACGCCGAATCTTCCATGTCCTGTCAGGATCTGCGACAGATAGTAATCTACCTGCCGATGTCTACATTTAAGCCAGTCTCCTATGTTGGGTATTAGCTTTTTTGTCCATTGGCCAACATCGGTTGTGCCATCCCATCGGTCTTGCCACTCTAGTAAGAGTTGGTTCCTCGAGGCTTTCTTTTCCTCAGCAGATATAGTTGCACCCCTTTCATGCCAAAGTTTTCTCTCTGCAACGAGGAGGTCAATGGGAATACTGGCAGCTACAATTTGTAAAGCTGCTGTCGAAACAGTTCGATATGCACAGGTAACTCTGAGCAGCATTTTCCTCTGTACTCTTTCCATAGCTCTTCGGTGAATCTTCCTCCTGAGTGCATTGTGCCAGATAGGTGCAGCATAAAGTAAAATGGAATATACTGCAGAGCACATAATCTGTCTCTTAACTGTTCTTGGTCCCCCGATGTTAGGCATAAGTCTGGCTAATGCCGATGCCTTCTTCTCTGCCTTTTGGGTTACTGCCTTCACATGTGCACCAAATGTGCAATTCCTGTCAATAAGAACCCCAAGGTATCGTACAGACTTTCCTGGGATAATCACTGTATCATTTAATAAGAAACGGACATTTTTCCAATTCCTGGAACCTTTCAAAATTACAGCCTCAGTCTTATGTGGAGCCAATCTCAACTTATTATTTACCATCCAAAGGTTAACTCGTCTCAATGATTCATTTACTCGGAAGGTCAGTTCTTCTACATTCTCTGCTATTACCACTATTGCAAGGTCATCTGCATAACCAATAGATGTTGTCCCTTTTGTCAGCTGCAGGCGTAAGACACCATCATATAGAATGTTCCACAAGGTGGGTCCTAGGACAGATCCCTGTGGAACGCCAGCACTCATTTCAAGATCTTCTAAATCATGAAATCGTATTCTTCGTCCTTTGAAGTACTTAACGATTATTTGTTGTAGATACTGAGAAATGTTCATCCTACGAAGTTCTCTCAAAATAATGCTCCAAGAAGCAGTGTTAAAAGCATTTTTGACATCTAGCGTTATCAAGGCAGCCCATTTTTCACTGCTTTCTGCCTGTATTTGAATCACCCTCTCAATAGCTTGGGTTGTGGTTCTACCCTTTCTAAATCCAAACTGGTTCGAAGAAAGTCCTCCCTGTTGTTCAAGTTCTTTCTCCAGTCTAGTTTTAATCAATCCTTCGTAAAGTTTGCTCAAGGTGTTTAATAAGCACAGTGGCCTGTATGCTGATGGATCTAATGATAGTTTCCCTGCCTTCAATAACAGCACTAGCTTGGCTACTTTCCACTCATCGGGGAATTCACGCTTTTTTAATAAATCATTGAAGACTGATAAGATCCAACCAGGTGCCACCTCAACTGCATACTTGATGGCTTCTGGTGGGATTCCATCTACACCTGGTGCCTTACCAGTCTTCATATTGCGTGCTACCTCTTGTAACTCAACCACAGTGAACGGTTCTGCAACACAAAAATCTGATTCCGTTTCAAGTCTGTCATTAGTACAAGGGAACAACTCCATTGCTATGGCTTTCCTTCTATCAGCTGGGAGCTGAACTGGTACCCTGTTGATTATTCGACCGGTCACTATCTTATATCCCGCTCCCCAGATATCACTGTCTAGATCTTCGCATAGCTTTTGCCAGAGATTTCTCTTAGAATCCTTTATTAGCTTCATTAGTTGCCTCTTTGATGCCTTATAGTCAGCTTCTAATGGTATTAAGTTGACCTGGCTGATTTTTTTCCTAGATCTTGTAAGAATTCGTCTCTTGCGATTGCAGTCTTTCCTTTGCATGTCTATTTCATTGTTCCACCAGTAAGGAACTCGTGTTTTATATTTTGTTGATCCCCTCAATCGGCTGGTCCTACAAGCATCTTTAAGAGCAGTAGTTACATCTTTTAGAGTATGTTGCACTGTATCTACAGTTTGTGACATCCACTCGATTGCAATTTTAAAGGTTTCCCAATTATAGTTCCACACCGTTTTCGTGATATCATTAAGCTTCTTCGATCCCTTAACTTGAAAGTAAATAAAACGATGGTCGCTGAGAGATTCATCTTCCATAACTTCCCAGTCAACAATGAATGATGCTATACCCTGCGTTGAGCAGGTGACGTCTATGAAAGACTCTGAGTTCCCTCTGGAAAAAGTTGGTAAGATTCCAGTGTTATGAACCACCAAGTCTAGGGTCGCTATCCATTCTGCCCAATATTCTCCCCTACGATCTGCAGTTGGTGCCCCCCACAGAGGCGACTTGACATTTAGGTCTCCGAGAATGATAGATTCAATACCTGACGCCATGCAGTCCTGAACTATTGCATCTACTTCAGCTTTGAAAATATCAAAAGGGATGTTAGGAGAGATATAGCAACAATAAATCTGATATTGCTGAAGTTGAATACACAAATATCCTTCTTCTGCCCTTATGCTTAGCACCTCCAACTTATCATTTAAAAAATATGCAGCTACATCACATCTTTTGTCCGTGAACCAACCACCTTCGGCTACTCGCCTTCTGTTTGGCTCGCTAACAAGCACTAAGTCTACTTTCTTTTCCAAGGCTGTCGCATACATGATGTCATGACTGTCGGATTTCCTCATGAGATTCGCCTGCAGTATGTCCATTATTGGTCGTTTAAATTCAACTTCCTTGCCTCTAATATTAGCTTCCTGTAAGTAGGGCATTTCATTTGATCTGAGCGGTGGCCCTCCACTTGGCACATGGTGCAAAACGAAATGTTCCCACAATCCTTCGCCAAATGGCCTTCTTGTCCACAATTTAGACAGCTCCGTGACCGGTCATCCTTAACGTCGCAGTGTGGCGCTTTATGTCCAAATCCAAGACATTTAAAACACCTTGCAACTGTAACTTTTTCCTTCACCATACAGGTTGCCCATCCCACATTTATTTTCTTTTTCTTTAACAGTATTTTCGATGGTTCCGTTGGCAATATTACGGTAGCATTCAGATTTCCGAACCTCCCCGGTCTTACGGACGTAATATTGATCTGAGATTCTTCGACAGCAGCTTCTAAGGAGAGTGCTGCTCTGAGATAGTTTTCATTTAAATCCGGATCCATACCGTACACTAGAATTGTTGTCTCCTTCCTTTTTGTTGAAACCTCTATTTCCTTGACGTTTTTAGTTATCTCACGTTGTAATACGTCAGCCTTTCCTTTGCCTTCTACAGTAAGTATAAGGTCATCCTTTGCTGTTTTCCTTATTCGTTTTATTTTAACACCAATTTTTTCGATGTTTACTCCTTCCTTTACTGTTTTAAGCAATTCGGCGTACGTTTTTCCCGCAGCTTTGCACGTAACTGTTTCCTGAGTATTGTCATTTAAGGATTTCTTTTTCGATGTTAATCCCACAGAAACAGCCTGTTTTACCTGCGTTTTACCCGATTCCAAGCACCCTATTTCAATATCACTCTTACGAAACATCCATTCCAAGATTTTCCTTATATAATTCCGATCAAGGGTATCCGGGATAGTTATCAGCACCTTCTTTCTTGCATGAGTCTCAATTATCTCTTTCCAGTGGGTGAGACATGAATACAGGCTCTGCAGGTCATTTACTCCATCTTGATTAAATGAATATGGTATTACATATACATATCGCAGCTTCTCCCGCTCTCCTCCTCGACTCGTGTAGGTTTGCGTAACAGTGCGCAGGAATTCCGTCTTACCTTCCTCCAGATTAGAGTTCAGCAAGTCAGAAGTCAGAGATTTCTGTATGCATATTCTTCATGCTTCTCATAATTCCATCCTCCTCTGTAAGATGTTTGGGATTTACAACCATTGATATATCCCAATCAGTCAATTTCCGTATATTTCCGGAGATGACGTGCGTGTTACTGTAAACACAGTCAGGCCATTCCTTATCCAATAGCTTCGCAAACTCGTCAAAGCACGTAGCTTCCAAAAGGGTCTGCTCTATATCTAGCACTCTGTCACTGAATTGCGCCTGTGTCCCAACATCACGGGTTATTTTCTTACTGGAGGTAGTGCCCTGTTCCAAATCACTCCTAGCCTTTGGATCTTCATTCACATCAAATTGTTCCCATTCCCACGAACGACTACGGATTATTTCTGCCATTTGTCCCATTTCTTTAATACCTTTCTTTATCTCCGCTTTCGTATTGGGAGTCATCTTAACTAATGCTAATAAGTCTTCACTATGCTTGACTAACTTATCAATTTCTAGTCGCATCTCTTCTAATCCTACTCTTTGGTTTATAGTCTTCGTACTCTGTAGTTCCATGGTTACGTCCAGCTCCTCATCCGACATAGTATCTCTTTGGTTTTCTACGTCTATTTCAACCTCTTTGGAATTGACATTTCTATTCTCAGTACCTCTACTCTCTTTTCTCTTTGAAAACATAACCTTAAATCATTTAAAGCAATATAAATGGCCTATTTACCTTGTCAGAAAAGGGATGCCTCTTTAGCTCATCAAAGAGAGATAATACCGCGTTCTGAAGGGCAGCACTTCCACTTATAATCGCAATATATTTTAACCATACACAGCCTTTAAAACACCACTTAATTAAGCAAATACGCGGAGCACTAAACAACACCAGCCATTCAATAGCAGCACGCGAGTAGTAGTAGTAGTAGTAGTAGTAGTAGTAGTAGTAGTAGTAGTAGTAGTAGTAGTAGTAGTAGTAGTAGTAGTAGTAGTAGTAGTAGTAGTAGTAGTAGTAGTAGTAGTAGTAGTAGTAGTAGTAGTAGTAGTAGTAGTAGTAGTAGTAGTAGTAGTAGTAGTAGTAGTAGTAGTAGTAGTAGTAGTAGTAGTAGTAGTAGTAGTAGTAGTAGTAGTAGTAGTAGTAGTAGTAGTAGTAGTAGTAGTAGTAGTAGTAGTAGTAGTAGTAGTAGTAGTAGTAGTAGTAGTAGTAGTAGTAGTAGTAGTAGTAGTAGTAGTAGTAGTAGTAGTAGTAGTAGTAGTAGTAGTAGTAGTAGTAGTAGTAGTAGTAGTAGTAGTAGTAGTAGTAGTAGTAGTAGTAGTAGTAGTAGTAGTAGTAGTAGTAGTAGTAGTAGTAGTAGTAGTAGTAGTCCCTTATTGGCTCAATCTGAAAGTTGTGCTGGACAAAACAGAAAAACAGAGGCAGGATAGGTTTTATCAAGGATCTCTGATTTGCAGATGAGGATGAAGTTGACAAGTTCTATGAAGCACTGAGTAACATTGTAGTGAGGGTCAGCAGCAAGGATAGTATAGTGCTAACGGGCAATTTCAATGTGAGGGTTGGAAATAGAATAGGGATATGTAAAGGTGACGGGTAAATGAGGGGAAGATATGGAAAGTAATAGGAATTGGAAGTATCTACTGGACTTCTGTGCTGGTATGGAATTAGCAGTTATGAATACATTCCTCAAGTATAAGGCTATTCACCACTACACATGTAAGAGTAGGGGCACCAGATCCATAATAGACTATATCATAACCGACTTTGAATTCAGGAAATCTGTTAGAAATATGCAGATGGGAGTTTTTGATCATACAGACCACTGTCTAATCTGTAGTGAACTATGCATCTCTAATCCTAGGATAGAGGAAGTGAAATCTATCTATCTTCAGATGAATATATATATATATATATATATATATATATATATATATATAGCAATAATCACACTTCACACTCACTAATCAATCTTATTATAACAAACAATCCCCAGAAAGCCTTAAATCACGGCCAAATTCCTGTTCCATCGATCTCAACACACGACCTAGTTTATTTATCTTATTCTCTTCGCATACCCAAATACAAACCTAAGTTCACCACTTGTAGGAATATAAGAAATATTAATTTAGATCACCTGAAGCATGACGCCTACAACCTACCCTGGAATGATATTCTACTACTAGACGATATTGACGCAAAAATAGACAAACTAAATTCCCTCATTACTAGTCTATACGACAAACACGCTCCCAAACGACAAGTGAAAGTGATCTAAGGCTTTTCAGGCCTTTGCTCTATTAACCAGCGTTTCATCTTAGGTGTGACACAAGACTCGTCAGAGTGGGATGTGTCAGACCCTACCCACTGACGCTGGGTGTATGCAGGTGAGTTAATCAGAAGCCTATATAAGAGGCACAGTCTGATAACTGCATACGGGAGATAAATCTCCACAATGGGTAGGGTCTGACACATCCCACTCTGACGAGTCTAGTGTCAGACCTAAGACGAAACGCTGGTTAATAGAGCAAACGCCTGAAAAGCCTTACATCTGATATGTTTTTGACATGCTCTGTTGGTGAAAAATATCCAATTCCCTCCATGGGAATTTAGAATTTTCCATTCGGAATTGCTAGGCGGGCAATAATTCCATTGTAGAGATTTATCTCCCGTATGCAGTTATCAGACTGTGCCTCTTATATAGGCTTCATGGTTCCAACGGTACAAACGTACCCGTAACGAATCCGATTTTGAAATCTATCAGGTACTTTGGAACAGAATTAAGCAAGAAATCGGAAATTTAAGTACTTAAACTGTCTTTCAGGTAAACTGAATACCAGGAATTCCTGGAAAGAACTACGCTCTCTTGGTATTGTAAAAGGCCAACAACAGCAACGAGAACCAACTGTTCCCCTAGACGAGCTTGTTACATATTTCTCTGAAGAACGAATCGCGTTTAAACCAATCAATCAGGCAGAATTAAATATGAATCAACCAGCCATCCCTCCACTTAACCGTCCTCAATTTTCATTCCAAGAGGTCATTAGCAACCAAATTATAGAAGTACTATACTCTATTAAATGTAAAGCAGTAGGAGTAGATGACATCCCTATGCATTTCATACATAATATAATAGGCTCTATCCTCCCGATTATCACACATATATTCAATTACTGTCTTAGAAATGGAACTTTCCCTGCACTCTGGAAAGAAGCTAATGTCATCCCAGTGCCCAAGATAAACGATCCTAAACTGACCTCTGACTATCGTCCAGTTTCTATTCTTCCAGCGCTTTCTAAGGCTTTGGAAAGGCTGATGTACAAGCAAGTATTGAAATATTTAAATAACTATTCTCTCCTTGACCCATTACAATCGGGCTTTAAGAAAGGGTACAGCACTGCCACGGCTCTCCTTAAAGTGACAGAAGACATCAGACTAGCTATGGAACAATCACAAGTTACAGTACTAATGCTACTGGATTTCAGTGGTGCATTTGATACAATAGACTTACAGCTACTAATTAAGAAAATGGAATCTTACTTGTTTGACCCTTTAGTACTGAAGTTTTTTACGTCATATTTGAAAGATCGGAGGCACTTACAGACAATTCTGAACCCGAATCTGCCACTGTTCGTCATTACACTAATGTTACTTCGCACACTTATAGTTGCTCACTAGTTAGGGTCACGCAGCTGTGAATTTTCATTCGGGAGATAGTGGGTTTGATCCCCACTGTCAGCAGCCCTGAAGATGTTTTTCCATGGTTTCCCATTTTTCACACCAGGCAAATGCTGGGTCTGTACCTTAATTAAGGCCACGGCCGTTTCCTTCCCATTCCTAGGCCTTTCCCATCCCATCGTCACCATAAGACCTATCTGTGTCGATGCGACATAAAGCAAATAGCAAGATCTTCTAATATAAGGAGTATTATCAAACAAAATTAACCAGGGAAAGGAATCTTACCTACCGGTTCACAAAGTTAATGGATTTAGTTAAATGCTGCCTGACAATCTTCTTGTGTAGACTCACACTGTATGTTTTAGCAGCATGGTAGAATCTCACTTTCATGTACATTTGCACAGTTAGTGTTAATCCTCAACACATGATTATCTAGGAATTCATTTTGCAAGATGTGATCTTGCATCTGGGGAAATAAGGAAGGTACACTGAGCTGCTGCAATACCATTTTTTTTAATAATGAGGGCAGGAGGACCTTTGGGAGGTTTTCTCCCTGCTTCTTTCCACACTTGTCGAATTGCTACCTCAGAAAGACGACATATCTTAATGATATCTGGCAATGGTATTACAAGACTCCAATTATTTTTCCTAAGTAAAAAGGCCAGATGTATCATAGTCTTTACCATAAAGTGCCTCCTTGCACTTATCGCAATAAACCCTGTAACTGATTTGCCTCACTATGAAACTAGCAATGTACACAATGATATTTTCTGAATATTCAAACACAGCAGAGGAGGAAAAGAAGATTGGGCTATATCCATCAAATGGAGGTGGAGGGTCTAATTGATTAAATCTTCTTTGATGATCATAACTCTGGTGAACCTGGTTTTCACTGCTGCTCATAACGTTAGCCTTCTTCTTTCCATCCCATACCAACAACTTCGTTTTTGCATTTTCTTCATCACAGTTGCCGGTAATTTTGCTGTTCACATCATTGGTAATAAGCAGGTACTTATATGCTGCTTTGAATTGCTGAGCAGAAGGGTTGTCATTATAACCAGTCCTATTCCTCACCATGCAGGAAATAATTTCATTATGATCCTAGCTGAATTTATATGTTGCTAAGTAGCTCAGCTTACATGATTCCACTGAAATGGCGTATGGCTTTTAGCGCCGGGAGTGTCGGAGGACAAGTTCGGCTCGCCAGATGCAGGTCTTTTGATTTGACGCCCGTAGGCGGCCTGCACATCGTGATGAGGATGAAATGATGAAGAAGACAGCACATACACCCAGCCCCCGTGCCAGCGAAATTAACCAATTAAGGTTAAAATTCCCGACCCTGCCAGGAGTCGAACCTGGGACCCCTGTGACTAAAAGGCCAAGAAAGACTGCCATCATTGGGTTTCTTTTGTTGTGCAGAGGAATAAAGAATATTTATGTTGCATTGGTGGAATCATGTCCGGCTCCATTGCTAAATGGTTAGCGTGCTGGCCTTGCCATTTGCTTTATGTCGCATCAACACAGATAGGTCTTATGGCGACGATGGGATGGGAAAGGCCTAGGAATGGGAAGGAAGCGGCTGTGGCCTTAATTAAGGTACAGCCCCAGTATTTGCCTGGTGTGAAAAATGGGAAACCACGGAAAACCATCTTCAGGGCTGCCGACATTGGGGTTCAAACCCACTATCTCCCGATTACTGGATACTGGCCGCACTTAAGCGCCTGCAGATATCGAGCTCGGTGGAAGGAGATCTAAGCAGATTTTAGATAACTATGTTCCAAACCATATAGAAATCATAACTGAAGGTATGTTCACCATGATATATTATTTCATATCCTGGAAATAATAAACAAGAAAAATTTCATTCAGATGGGAATTAGTAAAGTAAGTAAGTAAGGAACACTGGGGAATAGATTTTTAATATATTATATTTTATTTTTTTACAGATTTCTGCAATCACGTACCTTTCCAACAATCTGTTCATAGTACTGAATAAAACCTGCTGTGATTACTCATCAGAAAGAAAAGATCTGCTATGTAACTCTCATAGATAACATTCTATTTCACAGGTTTTCTTTTTGCCAATATTACAGATCCTTCAAACCCAGCAAATACAGCTCAGCACATTCAAGGAAAGCAATTGTTAACTCATTTTTAGAATTTAAATCACTCTTCTGACCTTTAACAAGTGGATTTTTTGAGTTTATGATGTCATATAACCTATCAAAGAAAAGCCAGAACTTTGCAGTTGCCTCTGCACCCTCTAATTCTTTTAATTTCAAGTCATTACATAAAAACAGCAATGCATTATGAAAAGAAGCACTTAATACTTATACTGCCAAGCGAACCTTCATTTTTTTAGTTAAAAAATATGTGGTGCTTAGTTACTTTGTTCTTGACTTTGAAGCTCTTCCAACAACTCCAGATATCTCTACTCAATTACATCATTATCTCAATCCCTTAAGACTTTCATATCACCAAACAGGTTTCTCATCAACTTGGTCATATGGCAAGCATCAAACATCATCTTTACAACACTTCCACCTATTTGGAAAGATGTATGTAGCTTTTCAGCTTGGAAATTACAGCCTAGCTTGTTCCCCATTACAGTGTTACTGCTCAGTACATCACACACCACTGAAACAACAGTTATGTTACAGTCCTGAAGGAGACTTATGCACTCTGAAATTACGTTCATCCTAACATCAGCATTTAAGCCATTGATCAAAAAATATCCCACAGGTATCTTCCATGATGCATTAACTGCAACAATCACCAGCACCAGTACCTCTTTGGCCTCTTCCATTTCACTTATACAGATCCCTTCCCCCATGTCAACATATCCTGTGAAGTCTCTATCATCCCACTCAATACATCTCTTGATTGACATCTCGTCAAATGTTAGAATGACAAAGATTAGTTGCTGGGAAAAGGATACTTGCTCTTCTAAAGCAAGGAAAGCTTCTGGATCCCCAGATAATTAATTTCTCCATTTTCTTAATGTATTTATATGAGGCAAACTCATATTGAAACTCTGCCTCACATATGTATTAGCAGCAGGAGAATAAAAGTGAAGGGTCAGAGCAAATTTCTGAAGAGTGTCCAAATATTCACTAGTGTGTGCCCCTGCAGATCTCTTAATGATGTCAGACATTACCTCAGAAAAGTTAGTGTTTATAATTTCAAGAGTATGTTTATTAAGTAAGTTCTGATCTTTTAATTCTTTGGTTAGGTTTTTAAAGTCACTGATTTTTATTCTCTGCCTGTCACACTGTTGTTTACTCCTAGTATTTTCTTTTTCAAAGCTGCAATTTGCTTATTTTTTATTTCAAGCCTTTCGCTTAAAATTTGTATTTGATTTGTGGGGCTTTCTGCGCTAAAATAATTGTGCTTCGATGAAATGCACTGTGTAACACTACTGAATGAACTGCTACATGGACTGGGATCTATGGTGTTATTCTGATGACTTGTCCCTCCAAAATCTAACTTTTTAAAATCCTACATATTGCCTCTTCAGTCTGAAAAAATAAAAATATATATTGGGTCTACCGTAAGCAAAACCTTAACATTGATAAAAAATAAAATAAAATGAAGTAATATAATATCTCATACAAATTACTTGACCTACAAGTGCCCTTTTTAGATGATCTGGAAAGTCAAACAGTGTTGGCACTGCATCATCTTTCAATAGAGTAGATCGGGGGAAGATGCCATACTTAGTGTTTTGAGGACAAAAATGTACATAAAAATTGAGAGTTCGAATTAGACATAAAACAGTAATATTTTGCCGAGTTTTTTCTATATATAGGCCAGTTAGCTATGCCAATCATTAGTAATTGTACGTTTTAAACATTTATTTATGAAGACATGTATTTAGTCATCTCACCCCGAGCATCGGGGTAAGATGGCAATTAAATCTGGATGAGTTTCGACTACTAGTTTTATGTCATTCTGGAGAAAAATCGTCTAAATTCAATTCTTAAAGCATATTTATTATGATTATCAAAAAATAAACACACAAAATTATAGTGTAACCACATTAAATCAGCTGTAAGGATGACTCTTGTATCAGAGTTCTTTAGCACAGTTATTGCACATGTTTTCTGAATCTGTACAGGTTTCATGTAACCATTTATCACAAACGATGCACCAAATCCAGTCTACCTCTGGTCCATTTTTGTCATAATAATTGAGGGCACACTCAGCACAAAAGTCACTGTCATTCTCTGACCTGCTTAGTCTAACAGATTGACTCGTAGTGAATTTCTTTGTCTTACTTTTCCCTCGTCGAGCTCTTGCATCTTCAATTCGATGTTGTTCTGTAACTACTTACTTTGTGGGCCCATGGCATGCTTCTTTTCGTCGTTCTTCTCCAGACGTCGTTTAAGTGTTCTGTATGGGATTCCATAATCTTGGGAAGCTCTAAAACAATTCATCCCCCCGGTTCGGACGTGTTCCATGGCCATTTGCAGGCTCTCTTCGGACCACTGATCCCTGTTTGATGTCCTGATATACGTTCGTGGCATGTTCCTACGAAAAGAAACTGTTATATCTGAAGAATCAACTTCGGCATCTTACCCCGAAGAAAAAGTGGCATCTGTACCGAGAGTCGGGGTGAGATGCCACTTCCCGCAACGTGCACAGTATGGCAGCTTCGGAGCTAGTGAATTTAAAAACGTACACTGCAAAGTATGTACCTTGCCCAACATATACTAATATTTGCAAATCCTCCTTATTATATAGGCTGATAAGCACTTTAAAACAACTGTGCGTTATTAACAAGGCACCGCCTTAAGTTCTTACCTTGAATTTCTTGATAACAGAGCGGGAAAACAGTTCACACAGAGTCATACGTATTGGATTCAACGGCTAACTGAGGCCAACAAGCGCGAGACAAGTTGGTGTTGCGATATGGTGATTCCCGACGGAACTACGAAGCTATAGGCATCTCCCCCCGATAGGCATCTCCCCCCCGATCCACTCTATGTTGTTCGCTTCAGATTTCCAAAAACATGCATCTGTGAAGTGAACTGAACGTAATCTATGGGAATAAGTTGGAACAAACGTCTCTTTTAACAGCAACAAGCCACTTTGACAGAAGTTCAGGCTTATTCAATAAATACCTCTAAGCAATACATCTAAAAATAATAGCCATGTATTCAAAACCAAAGAAATGTATGAATTTCCATCTCATTTTTTTCTCAACCATTTCTGGTACAATAACAGAACATTCTCCCTTTGATTTATCACAAAATATTCTTCTGCTTCATAAATAGAACCTCATGTGATATATTTTAGAACAGAGTGGTGGAGCCAGCAATCATTCACATTTCACTACATTATTTTACATGTTAAAAACATTCTTCCTGAAAAAACTCATTACACTAGCGCTACTCTACCTCATAATTCTAAATGTCTCTAAAAATTAAATGAATACCTAGCTTAGTTTGAGTTTCTCTTAGTTAGATATATTTTTAGCAGTTGGTTAGGCTTAAGAGAGGAAAAATATATCATTTAAGATGCAAAAATCCCTCTCATACTATTCTCATCTTAAATACCAATATTACCGATTTTTAAAACTCTAACTTAAAGGAGATTTTCTGAGCACGAATTTAAATGGAAAATGTATTCTAACTTTTCTATTACAGGAGCATTATGATTCACAGAAGGCAGAAGATAAAGGAGGTTGAATACCAAGCATAGATGAATGTAACATCCTTCGTTACACACAGACACAAATGAATAAGATGATAATAATAATTAAGGCAAACTAAGAATATTTAGACACGATCAAACATAAACGAACACCATATGCACATTTAGCACAAGAAAACAAATAGTAACGATCAGGTTAAGCAACATGAAGGCTAAGGAAAGGATAGTGGAAAGTGGTGGGACCATATCCAGGCGATGGAAAGCCATTGGCAGTGCTGATGAAGCGAAATCAATAGTGATTCAATTTCAAAATACAATTTACTAGATAAATAAGTTGGATGGAAATAACATGATTTGCAAAAGTGACAATACTGATTAAATAATTGATGGGGAAAATTTACGATTTACATTTACAACCAAAAAGAGAATTGAACATTTTACATTTTAACACAATTTAAGAAAACAAAAGGAAAAGGGAGCTGCCTCTTAACAAACATGACATGACTCACCGCAAACGCTAAGTCATTTTAATTTAAATCTGGCGACTTAGAGAAAAGCAGGTAAGCTCCAGCGATAAAGAGAAATAAAACTGAACACTACATTTGAAGATTACTAGCCGAAAAATGAGAAAAGCCAAGTGCTTACGTTATCGGAGGGGGGGACAACAGACCAATCACCTGGAGGAGAGAACTTCTCCCGTCGCCGATCAGAATTACAAGACGGCTTGTATGCGTTCGGCTCTCGCCAAGTGCTCCTCTGCCGGAAATGGTGAAATCATGAAACAACCAATGAGCGTCCCGCAGTTCTCTCATTCACCAATCGCAATTAGTTTTATTATGGCCAATGAGGGCCCAGAAAAATAATGCTTACAAAATACCTCGTGTAGCATCAAGAAATTTCCAAACTGATGCAACCGGAAATTCCTCGAAGCATCCTACCCGATCTGGCACATGTGCCACCGTGTGTCCCACAAGTTTTTCATCTTACCTTTAAACGTTCTTAAGGCTAATTTTTCACAATAATTAAATAATTTTGAAATAGTGTCACAACCAAAATCTATATATCTTTATACACAGAAAATATAAAAACACAACCAAAATCTAGATATCTTTACACACAGAAAATATTTTTTTAAAAACATAAATAAACACATGATCACTCAAAATTCCCAAATATTTTACAAATCACTACCTCCTCCCTGCCCTTAACTTTGAGCATAGCTCAAATAAAAATAATTTTTTTGCACTTTATTTAGCAGTCCAGTCTCTGCATTAGGTTTTTTTTTTAAATTAAACAATTTAGTGTCCACTGAAAAAAAATGACATGAATTTCAACACTGTTGGAAATATTATTGAAGATTCAAAATAATTTATTGTCACTTTGAAGTCTGCTGCAAATAAAATACAACACTGTGGAAAACAAGAACAAAAGTATATTCTATATGTGATTTTCAGTTCGTTCTTTATTTACACGGTAGGACCACTAGTTATTTCTGACCATGTGACTGACGACTTGGCCGATGTCACCAGCTTCCACATTATTTCAGTTCAAACTGGGTTCCATGCGATTCATTTATATTGTGAACCAATGAAATAGTGAGATAGGGCACAGTCTAGCACGACTGGTGTTATTGGGACATGTGGCTGCTGGGTTGTGGTGTCGGTTGACAAGTCCAACACGTATGATGTGCCCCACCAATAGACACGTCAGGTATAGTCTGGTAAATATGCAGTCGTTATTTGTATTTCAGGTATGGGACGATAGCCACCCACACGTAGAAGGTGCCCCTCAACTAGGCACATCCGGTTGTCTGGTAGGAAACAGTTGTCACCTGGACATCTGGTCATTGGGTTGCGGTGTAGAACGGCAGACCCAAGACATCATGTACCTCTCCTCTAGGCACGACAGTAGAAAGGGGATTGCAGCCTCCCCCCCCCCGGCCACTGCAACACAAATTTATACGCAGCAGGCAGAGAATTCCATAAGCTACATCCACCCTGGTGGACAAAAGCTTCGAGGCACCTAACAGGTGTCTCCGCGACCTCCAGTGGGAAATCCCCCCCTCCACAGACTTGGGATTGCCTTAGCCCCCCCCCCCCCCTGAGGCAAGCACTATAAATACCGGTAATTTCAAATAAGAAAATGGTGAAAACCTAAAGAAAATTCTACTGGAGTTTACCCTTATTCAAGAAATTTTTTACCTCAATCCGTAGTTATGAAGATCTTAATTCTACCCAAAATATATACTAAACTGTACCTAATATGATCATAAATGACCATTCCCATTACAACTAAGACAACTCCTAATTAAATTATTAACTATAAGACCCAGACGATGGCTGGCCAGCCCATTCACTAGAATTTTGCCTACAACTAATTCCTTATAACTACCCCAAAACAAAAATAGTTTCTAATGTATCATCTCATTACTAGGGTACTTTTACTAGAGATAAATGCACAAGACTGATCCTCTTTCTTTCAGGATCACTGACTAACAATGACACGGGGGGTTAAAAATTTCAAAATCGTGCAGGGACCTCGAAATCTGGGGGATAACTTACTGATCACATGGTCCGCAGCACTACTAATGGGATGAGTCTTTACATAGACCTGGACACCCACAGACATATTGTGCGGTTTTCGCCCGTGATGGTAGTTACATTGAACTTTAGAGTAATAAACCTTCAAATGTGTACGCGCACAGTGCCAAGCAGCACGGATTGTTTCTGGATTAGCGACATCAGGCAGAAGATCGTTAATGGACCACAGATTAGAAAGTGGAGAATTAGGGGTGAACGCTGGCATCAATGAAGCAGGAGTTTGCTTATGACTTTCATGAACAGCAATATTGAAAGCAAATGATAGCCAATTAAGTGATGAATCCCACTTGGAGTGGTCAGAAGAATGGTAGGCAGTAAGAGCAAATCTTAGGTTTCAATTAACTCTTTCAGCATAATTAGGCCTGGGATAATAAGGGGTGGTAGTTACATGAGAAACAGATAGATCAAAACAGAAATTATGGAATTGCACAGATGTAAAAGCTCTAGCGTTATCACTCACCAAAACTTGACAGGGTCCAAATGAAGCAAAGGTCTGTTTCAAGCAAGAAATGGTAGTATTAGCATTAGCCATATTGTAACAGTAAATTTGGTACTTCGGTAGACATGAGACGCAGGGCGTGTACCATTCGTTGAAGTGCGCACAGAGGGAGAGGGTTTGTTTAGAAATAAATCTTAAAATTTTTTTCTCTGAGTTTATTAATAAATTCAAAAGTCATGTCACCTCTGTACAGCAGATACAGTAGAAAATGTTCCTCGTCCTAGGGCTGGCGATGTCCTTGAATTCCGGCAGCTCCTCCTTTTCCCATACCAGTGAACCACCATTCCTCCCCTGATGGAAGTTCTAGAAAATCCATTCGACGTCTTGAAGATCCATACGGTGCTGATGAAGGGCGTTGAGGTAGTCCTCGTGAACGATGAACGTGAATGAACATCGTTAAGCCTTGGGGCGAGTTAATGCAAAGACTGCTTCTGCACAGATGAGAGGAAAGTTTATCAATGGTTTTAACAAGGTTCAAACACGAAAAAAAATTTGTATCTTTGAAAGTTTATCACACAGTGAAATGTCACTAAATTTTGTCCCGTGTTAAATGAAAAGAAGGCCACTAAACTCGAATGAGCATGTAAGTTTAATACTCATAAAATAAAAGTCCACTCGAAACTTATCGTTGAATTTTAACAGAGTCACTTGAAGTTTGTGGCACTTGGCATAATGTAAAGTAATGCCGCACGACTTAGTTCTTAGTTTGAAGCACTGTTCAACGTAATTTAATTGGATTAGAAAATGAAGATGTTTCACTCGTGAATTCGAACTCATTCACGTATTGATAATAACATGAAATTAAAAGACGAAATTAATCATGTGTTGACAGTCCTCGGTTCGACTGTTCGTAAAATCGAAACGCACAACTGAATGTTCGTAGAATTGAAATGTGCTGTTTAGTAGATTTGGAATGCACAGTTCACACATGTACAGTTTACAGTTCATGACCTACAAATATTTACACAGTTCATGAAATGGTAAATTAGTGACGTAGTCATGCTTGCAATCGAGTAAATCTGGATTAAAACACAGTCTCATAAACTTGAAGTATTTAGTACTCTATAAGGAGCAAACTGTTCTTAGTCCTGTCCATAACATTAAACTACAAATTACGAGCACTCGAAAACATTCGCAAGTCTTAGACACTCGTGTAGAATAAACAGTCACTTGATAATGTTCAGACGAAGCACAATTTATATCACGTCCCGTCGGAGTAAAAGTTTATCACTCACAGTATAAAGAAATCCGTACAAGTCCATATTCGACGCGATTGGGTTAAAGTCCACGGACTCGAAGATTGATAGCCGCTTCACGCTAGATCACGGTCCTCGCGAACCGACTGTATGAACTCCACTGCCTAGCATGCACAAACACACTCTGGCCACACACTCAGGCCACACACTGCTCTGCTGAGCGAAGCAGTACTGTATTTATATCTGATCCAGGCCTTCACATCTCGTTCCATAACTTCGTCGCCTCATGTCAGATTTACGTGAAACTTTGCAGTAACGTAGATAAGGGATCGGGTTACACAATGATGTTGTTAAATTTGTCTAATTATTATTGTGGGGAAAGTTATTACCCATAGAAACTCGAAGAACATTCCACATTAGCCTAGGCTCTGTGTCGCGGCGAGGCGGGCTGTGACGTCACTCGCACACAGCTGTTGCTCGTCGTCTAGTCAGTCTTTCGCAGCCGGCCTGGAGCGTAACACATAAGTTTTTAAATTTCCATTACGGGGACTTAGTTTCGTACTGCCGTTACCGGTACAATATGAGTTGGGAACAGTCACGTAAAACACGAGAATGTATCAACACACACAAGTATGAAACGATGGCCAGTCCGTGATCGCGGAAAAGGACCAATGTAATCTATAAACAATCTCTCCATCGGGCGAGAAGCTTGCTCAGATGACAACAGACCTAGGCGAGTATTAGGAGCAGGTTTACTAATATTACAGGTTTTACAAGATTTGACCAAGGTGCAGATTTCACCATCCATGGATTTCTAAATGAAATGTTTACAAATTTTCTCTCTGGTTTTGAACACACCGTGGTGTCCACTGACAGGGGATTCATGGAAATATTTGAAAAGAGCAGGAACTAAATTAGCTGGAACAACAATTTTGGGGTCTCTGCGGCCATGAGCAGGACAACACAGAACACCATTTTTAATGACATATGGTTTGACATGCTCACCAAATTTAATCCTGTCAATAATAGCCTTCAATTCAGGGTCGTCTTCCTGATGTTTAGAAATATCTTTGAAAAGGAAAGGGGAATTGGTCAAAACTACATTAACAAAGACCGAAATTTGTTCAGGAGAGGGATCTGCAGGCTCTGAGTGAGGATCAGAACTGCCAGGATAGAACATTCTACTGAGACGGTCATGAACAACATTTTCGGTGCCTAGAATGTGATGAGCTTCAAATTGAAAAGCTGAGATTTGCAATGCCCAACACGCAAGATGACCTGTTCTTCTTGGTTTGGCCAGTACCCAACTCAATGCCTGATTATCCTTTTCAAGATCAAAACGTAGATGTTCAAGATACATTCTAAATTTTTCCAAGGAGAAAACAACAACTAAGGCTTCTAATTTATATACTGAATAGTTGCATTCAGCAGGGTTTAGACTACGGGAAGCATAAGAAATTGGACAACGTCCATCTCCAAATTCCTGAAGGAGAACACCAGATATACCTGTAGATCAAGAATCGGTTTAAAGAATGAAACGTTTAGAGAAATTTGGCATCGCCAGCACAGGAGCATTACACAAGGCAGATTTCAAGCCATAGAAGGCTTCAAGTTGGGCATCACCCCACTCAAATTTAGCATCCTTTCTCCTCAAGGCGTTTAATGGGGCTGCCCTTTCAGTGAAATTGGGGATGAATTTACGGAAGAAATTAACCATGCCAACGAACCTAGCTACAGCCTTGACATCTTTAGGGGTTGGAAAATTTTGAATAGCTGCAGTACGAGATTGGTCAATAGAGACACCTTTCTCCGACACAATATGCCCTAAGAAGGACATCTGGGGCTGTACGAAAATAACTTTGCTAGCCTTAAGGGTTAGTCCTGCTTTACGGAGTCTTTCAAGGACTTCATTGAGATGAACAAAGTGCTCTTCAAAAGTTTCATTGAAATGACCAAATCATCCATATAATTATAGACAAATTTGAATGTAATGTCTGACAAAACATTATTGAGGAGCCGAGTTAGGACCGCAGCTCCCGTCGCAAAACCAAACGGCACGCATTCAAATTCATGGAGGTTCCAGTCAGTGGCAAAACAGTGAGGTGCTTGGATTCATCAGCAAGAGGTATCTCATAATACGCCTGATTAAAATTGAAAGTGGTAAAAATTTTGGCATTAGCAAACCAAGAGAAACGAGTGTAAGTCTGGAAGAGGAACAGATTGAAGCACAACTCTCTTATTTAACATCCGATAATCAATTACAGGTTTAAAGCCACCCTGTGGTGTAGGGACCAGAAATATGGGAGAAGAGTACACATATTTAGGGGGACGTATTGCATCATCAGCAAGTGTTTGGTCGATGATAGCCTTAAGGGCTTTCATCTTGGGAGGCGACAACTGGTACGGAGGAGAACGAACAGGTAATTTGTCAGTTTCTTCAATTTTATATTCCAAAACATTGGTCACACCTAACTTACCTGTAACGTTGCCTACGAGATATACAAGGCCGGGACATAGCTACTAATTTGTCGCTGAAAAAGCGTCCCGACCGTGTTCACGGTTTGGCCGCTAGATGTCAGGTTTCCGTTCTGTTCTTGGCGGACTTTAACATTGTGATATGCGGAGTAATTGTACGGCTGTGTTGATTTTGTGCAATTTATTGTGAATATTGTTTTTGTCGGTGAGTGTCTGTGAGGTTGAGAAGAAGGTGCACTGCTGTGTTCCTCTCTGTATTTCAGGTGACACTAGAAAAAGTATGAAAATTGATGTTCCATAGCACCGAGCTCGATAGCTGCAGTTGCTTAACTGCGGCCAGTATCCAGTATTCGGGAGATAGTGGGTTCGAACCCCACTGTCGGCAGCCCTGAAGATGGTTTTCCATGGTTTCCCATTTTCACACCAGGCAAATGCTGGGGATGTACCTTAATTAAGGCCATGGCCGCTTCCTTCTCACTCCTAGCCCTTTCCTGTCCCATTGTCGCAATAAGACCTATCTGTGTTGCTGCAACGTAAAGAAACTTGCAAAAAAAGTTCCATAGTTTCCCTTCTGAGTGCGGTTTTGAGGGAGAAAAGGAAGTAAACTATTTCTAGGCAAGGTGATACAGTAGGATCTCTTTAGGTACCTAGCAATTCTTTTCGTAAAACAGATTTCAGTGTAAGCACACCAATCAAATTTCCTTCTGTTTTCATTGTGTATCCTGTTCACAAACAGGAAAATGTCAAACGCAGGAAGCGTCCAGCTCCCAAAAATGATGTATTGCCATCAAAATTTAGTAAAAGTTCTGATTCAGATAATGATGAACATACCATATCTTCATACGTCAGCCACAAACGAAAAAGGAGTGCAAGTCTCGTTTCCAGGGTTGGTTCGAGGTTCACTCAATCTAAGTGACCCTAAGTGATTGCAATTGAAGAGTTATCTGAGGGTGAGAGGGCGACCTTGGTCTAGAAAACAAAGAGTAATGACGGAGAGGATTCGTCTCACTGACCATGCCTTGCCTCGTAAACTGCAGGTCTCTGATCTGAGCAGCGGTCGCTTAGTAGGCCAAAGCAGACCAGGGCTTTAGCGCATTATAGAATTCTTAATTACGTATATTCTGTTGTATTGTAAAATTATTTTTCAAATAGATACTAGAACCGAAAACGAGAAAATGATTTTGCTGGGAAAAAAACTGTACGATCAACTATTATTATTTAAATAATTCAGAATTATTTTTATACTATGTTTTCTGCATGTAGAAAATTTCTTGTCAATATTTGCCATACATCAGTACATATAAGCGAATTTTATCGGCGAGTAATATTGTCATGTTTTTTCGAGTGACATATGATTTTTTTTTATTTTTAATGTTTTTATTTTTTTCATTCAAATTAGTTATTCTATAGAATTGTATTTAGAAATACATTATACATAATTACGTACATACTTTGGTATTGTAAATGATTTTTTGAAAGTAAATATTGAGAGAGAAAGTGCGAGAATATTTTTCTCTTCATAAAAATAAACATTTTTGACAACTATAAATCAACAGTAAAAGTTTTTTGACTCTTTATATCACTCTAAACCAGTTGCTTATTCTATGTAGTTGATATATAGAAAATTTCATGCTGGTATTTGCTATACACCGACGCGAATTTTAAAATACATGTATTTCCACTGAAAACAGCCTGGCACTTTACAGTAGTAGAGTGGAGGCGGAGCTCTGGCCTCTTCCGGCTGATGGTGAGCGGCCGACCAGATCGGCTCCTGGCTCCAAGAGGGTTAAAGTATCTGTAATTTATATTTCACATCCTCGACATTTCAGTATTTCTGTGGCTTTGTTCTAAAAGGGCCAATGTCATTTTTTATCGAAATTTAGATATTAACTGATACAAACACATTGTATCCTGGCTTGCAACATGTTAAAAGGGCCAATGTCTCTGTTAAGTACTAAACGAACAGTTAACGTTTAATTAAATAAGCCCTTGCCAATAATGTTAGATTAGCAATAAAGATTAGAGACCTGGCAATTTTTAAAGAATACGATAGAAAAAATGAACATTTAATAAGGTGACTTCCACAAAGAAAGTATAAAGTTATTTAAAATTAATGGTTAAAAAAAATAATTGGAAAACTATAAGCAAAACTTCAAATGCTCATAGCTCAACAACAGGTTTTTTTGACATTGGCCCTTTTAGAACCAAGCCACAGATTTATGAGCGGTTAGCTGATAATCAAGTTCCTACATTCCAATAATTGCAATTTAAGTCCCTGGCGAAGTTTAGACAGAAATACTTTTGAGAAATTATTGTAAACAACCTCATATTTTTCAGCAGTTATGGACACTTTTATTCTCCGTCCCGCGGAGTAGGGAAAAATAATAGTAATCCACCATCTGTAAAGATCACATAACTGCATTTTAGTTGAGAATTGTAGTGTAGATACGGTATATTAGATAGTATCTTGCCTGTTATATTCGTGTGTATTTTTGTGCAAACAGCAGGTTTCATTTCTACTACAGCATAGTAGGACAAAGTAGTACTAATATTAATCTGTATACATGTTTAACTTTGTTGGTAATTTTTGAGTACCTACCGGTAGTTCTTGCGAATATCTAAATATCTAAATTTAGGCCTAATTGTAATTTTCATTTCTATTTGTGCTTAGTAAGAAGCTAGGATATGTCTGAAAGTAGTTTTAACATTATTGTAGGGTAGTAACTTATTAGAAATTAGAGTGCCTATTCTATAATTTTGAGTAGTTTTGCAAATTTCGAACTTTAATGGTAAGTTTCTTTTCTGATTTTGCTTGGTAATAACCTGTTGTAATTAGAATACGTCTGACCGTAGTTTAAAATTATTGTAGTGTATTGTAGTATCATTACTTAGTCTGAACGTAGTTTAAAATGATTGTAGTGTATTATAGCATCTTGTTAGAAAGTAGTGTGTTTATTCTGTTACTGTGAAATATATGTGTAGTATAGTACTGTTTCTGTGGTATCAGTAGTAATTCTCTTATTAAAATTCTGTTGTTGTAATTAGGGTAGACTTAACTGCAGTTAAGAATTGTGCAATTCTTGTGTATTATTCTCTGTTTCCAGTAATTAACAGCAATTTTCATCCTATTAGCGTGTTGTAGGAATAAAAAATCGTACAGTTAAGTAGTACTGTAGTGTAGTAGTAGCCTATATTAATTAACTTACTGTCGTGTGATCTTTGTGAGCTAACCTAGACAATATTCCTTTCCTTTCATTTTTATTTTGCACAGAATAAATTATTTTTCCTTTTCCTTTCATTATTTAGTAAAAAATGGCTAAGCAGTGTGAGTGTAGGAACTGTGGGTGTGACCAGGCATTAAGGAGTATGAGGGAGGAATTGGAGAGCGTGAGGGAGATAATTATAGATCGGGCCAGCTAGGAAGACATCCGGTGAGGGGAAGTGTGCGAGTGAGAAAGCAGAGCCGTGGGAGCGAGAACGCTGACTTCCCCTTGTTCGCTCAGTGTTGTGGCGACGTACAGTTGACACGAAATATTTGTTATAACCGACAAGTAACACTCCGCAAATTTTTAGTTAGTGGAATTTTCTTCCAGCTGTAAATTACAGACATATGTAGCCGAAAAAAATTTATTTACAAGGGTTACAGATGATAGATAGATTTAAGGAGTTAGAACATAATTTAACCTTTTCTTCTTCTTCTTCTTCTTCTTTTATGACCACATAGGATCACTTTAGTCAGTCCGTCGTTCAGGTCTCTTTGAAGGGATTGTTCGGGCTTTGCGGTCCTCCCAGTACTTCTTCAGACGCTCCGATCTTCGTGCCCTTTCCTCAGTTGAAAATGTGCGTGTTGTTGGTTTGTTTTGTGTAAGGGTAAAGCGGAGGTTTGTATTCTTGAGTTTTGTATTCAATTTTATCTTATTTTTGGTGTCTTCTGTTGTAAGGCCTATTTCCTTCAGATCCTCTCTTACTTCTCTGATCCATTTACATCCTGTTGTGGTATTTTTTGAGACGAGATTGTGTTGTACTAGTTGTTTCAGAAGTCTCGAGTCCTGCATCCTCATGATATGTCCAAAGAATCCCAGTCTCCTCTTACGCATAGTATCTGTAATGGGTTCTAGCTCTTTGTACACGACTTTGTTAGGTATTAACCGCCACTGTCCATCTTTCTGATATTTTTTGTTGATACAGGTTCTTCCAATCCTCCTTTCAATTTTCTGAAGTCTGTCAGTCTTTGATTGTTTATTCAGGTAAAAGAGTGTTTCTGCTGCATATGTAGCTTCCGGTTTTATAACTGTGTTGTAGTGTTTTATTTTTGTATTTATTGATAGACATTTCTTTTTCTAGATATCCCATGTTAATTTTTGTGCTTTAGCTAATCTATTTGTTCTTACTTGGATTGAGATTTTTTCATTTAAGTTATGTGTTATTACTTCTCCAAGATATTTAAACTGAGTTACTATTTTGATTTTATTACCATTTATGGTGACTTCTTTTAGCTGTGTTGGTTTTTGGGGCATAATTTCTGTTTTTTCAAATGATATTTTGAGGCCAATTTTATTTGCAATGTTTTGAAGTTCTGATATCTGGGTTTTTGCTTCTTTTATGTCCACTGCTAGTAATGCTAAATCGTCAGCAAAACCCAGGCAATTTGTTTTGATTTTTCGGCCAATCTTTATTTTGGGGGGACATTTTCTAAACCATTCCCTCATTACCATTTCTAGAGCACAGTTAAATAATAGTGGTGAGAGCCCATCTCCCTGCCGTAGTCCAGTTTTAATTTCAAATGTCCCTGATGTTTCACCCCTAAACTTCACTTTTGACTTGGTATTGGTGAGAGTCAATTTTATCATGTTTATTAATTTGGGGTGTAGTCCAAGGTGTCTTAAAATTTTAAACAGAGACCTTTTATTATAGTAGCTGTGTATCAATTTGCGTAGTCATTATTTTAAATTATAATTTAATGTAAAATAACTTTACGACGATGTACATGCACAGTGTAGAATATGTTTGCTATAACAGTAGGCTTCATAACCTTAGCCACATCATGTAAAATAAGTCGATGATAATAATAATAATAATAATAATAATAATAACAATAATAATAATAATAATAATAATAATAATAATAATAACGAATAATAATAATAATAACAACGAAAAAATGAAATCGTGTATGGCCTTTAGTGCCGGGAGTGTCCAAGGACAACTTCGGCTCACCATATGCAGGTCTTTTGATTTGACTCCCGTAGGCGACCTGCGCGTAGTGATGAGGATGAAATAATTATGAATACGACACATACACCCAGCCCCAGTGCCAGTGAAATTAACCAATTAAGGTTAAAATTCCCGACCCTGCCGGGAATCGAACCCGGGACTCCTGTGACCAAAGGCCAGCATGCTAACCATTTAGCCATGGAGCCGGTCAATAACAATAATAAGATAATATACATCAAGAATGAAACACACTGCAAGAAAATTGAAAAACTCTCAGATACTATGTGAAAAAGGAGGATAATTTTTTACGGTCATCTTCTCCTCAAAATGAACTCTAATACAGTAGATTATGCGAACAAATCTTTGACTTCTTCCATAACCGCAAAACAAAACCGAACTGGTTCAAGGAAACTGAAAAAGGCCTAGTAGAATTAAAAATTACAGAAAATTCATTATTCGGTCGAACAGCTAAAGTAATAACTAAAGAAGAAAATATAAGGTTCCAAGACAAATCTACATTAAAAGCTAAATCTATTATCTCGGAAGATGAGAGGAAACGAAGATCAGAAATAATGAAGAAATACTGAGCACAAAGAAAAGAACAACACACAGAGAAAGGATTGATTCAACATACCCCAAAGAGAGTGAAACGAAATAATAATAATAATAATAATAATAATAATAATAATAATAATAATAATAATAATAATAATAATTTTTTTATAAGGCGAGAAAGCAGGGTTAGACTATATGATCGTTTCTCCCTAGCTCCTTAATGCCAAGATTTTGGTGCCCTCTTGTAAAATAAGAAATACGACTTAACAATATGGTATATATAACGATATAGTAGTTCTCAGGCACAGAAACAAAATATAATTCATGAAAAGAAACACCGTAAAGGGTCTACACATGCTGAGTAAAAGGCAACAACGTATGTATAAAAAGATAACTTAAATGACACTTGAAGTAATACATAATAAAATAATGACACTATATTCACAAAATGAGCACATACTTGTTTTAAATGTCCTCTAGAGCTCTTCATTTCCACTGAGTCCTCCGTCATCACTTCTGTCGTCCTCACCGGATGACGTGTCGTCGGCTCCCAGCTGGATCACAAAGGACTCGACAATGTCTTCAAGAGATTCCTCATCCCTCATGAAATCTTTCTCCACCTTCTTTGTGTGTTCACATTTACACTTCCAGTCTTCGGCGGATATTGACATGAATTTCTGTCTAGCGAGTTTCTCTACGTCGTCAATAGTGAAGGTGACGTTGTGAGAAGCTACCCAGTTCTTCACTTCTGCCCACATTATTTCAATACTGTTTAATTCAGGGAGATATGGGGGCAGACGAAGGACCGAGTGTCCGTACTGTACCATGAGTTCATCTAGGACGTAGGTTTTGTGTGCCGGCTTGTGCAATTTGATAAGCTCATAAAGCTCGTGTTTGTACATCGTCTCACGGTGGGGAATGTTCCTATTCACTAGCCAGGAGATCATCGTCACTTTCCGTGAACTGGAGGTTGGAGCACGATCTACTTCCTTGTTGTGATATGACGTGTTGTCAATCACGAGAACACTGCGAGGTGGAAGATTAGGTATAAGCATATCTTTCACCCACTTAAAAAAATTGTCACTATTCATATCATCGTGGTAGTCTCCACTCTTGCTGCCAGACTTCCAGATTAGCAGACAGTTCTCGATGAATCCCATTTCCCCGCCAGCATGTACAACTATAAGTCTATTTCCTTTTGACATGGGCGCTGATATACCGGATATTGAATCATCAGACCAGCCTTTGCTGGATACATGGGACGTATGTATATAGGTTTCATCCGTGTACACTATAGGCCTACCCTCTGCCCGATACTGGGCAATTTTGTTCAAATAAACAAATCTTTTGTATTTTATGTCATGCTTTTCCATTAGGATGCGCTTATTAGTTTTAGTTTTTTTTCCAACGATATCCTAATGATCGAAGGATTCGCTTGACACTGGTATTGGATCCTTTGAGCTCTAAGTCTTTCTCTAACTTTGCACGAATTTTTGAAACTGTAGGTAAACATTTTTCAACTAAATAAAAATTGTTAAAAATACGACGTACGGCACCTTCATCAAAGTCGTCCAGTCCAGTAACAATCTTTGTGCGCGTTCTTTTTTTGTTTGGTGTTTCAAACAGACTGTCCATAGGTTTTCCTAATTCTATCGCTTTTCGTTTTTCGCTCTTAATCCGTGCCACAGAACTTTCTGACCCTCCAACAGCTGCTGCTACTCTTTCCTGCACTTTCTTACAATCTATCACAAACTTTTCTTCCACTGCCTCCCTTTCCATAAAGTCTATAACGTTCGAGATTGCAGCACGAGTCTGACTCTTGAGCACCTTACGATGCAGGCTACTTTTAACGCCTTCCATACTGTCACAGGTGGGCCTAACATACACCACCACTAATCACAGTTACTACACAATGATAAATTACAAAGCAGCACGCGCCAGCTGAGTGTACACTTATGCACTGAACTGTCCTTGTAGCAGGACCTCTATTAGGAGGGGATGCGCTACACTGGATCGTCCAAAGAGCGCATGCGCGGCCAGACGTCTTCCTAGCTGGTCCGATGTTTAGATTCTCTCAGAGGACAGGAAGGAAAGTAGGCCTCCAAACAATGTACAGGATACAGTAGGTGTAATAGAGGGATGGGAAGGAAAGGGGGGAATTGTAGAAGACAGGTGGTCTAATGTTTTAAGGGAAAGGAGATTGCAGGCTAAGGGCTGAAGAGTCTAGTGTCAGACCTAAGACGAAACGCTGGTTAATAGAGCAAACGCCGGAAAAGCCATCCATCTAATTTTTGATCTGATTTTTGATATGCTCTATTGATGGAAAAGAATCTAATTCCCTTCATGGGAACTTAGAATTTCCATTTGGAATTGCTAGGCGGGCATTAATTCCATTGTGGAGTTTTATCTCCCGTATGCAGTTATCAGGCTGTGCTTCATAAATAAGCTTCTGATAAGTTCACCTGCATACACCCCAGCGTCAGTGGGTAGGGTCTGACACATCCCACTCTGAAGAGTCTAGTGTCTGACCTAAGACGAAACGCTGGTTAATAGAGCAAACGCCGGAAAAGCCATCCATCTAATTTTTGATCTGATTCAGGACAGGTGTCGGTGAGAAATCAGTACGAGTCACTGCAAGTAGAACAACCAAGGGAAGATGAGGAACAAGGAACTGTTGCCGAGAAGTGTGGAAGTAGGAGAAAGGGAAGAGGTAGGAATGGGAAATGTGGAGTAGTGTATAGGAAAAGACAGGTGGAACAGGTTCATGGGATGGAGAAAAGGGAGTAGCTTCTGCAGCTGTCAGGAAAGATAGGACTGACCAGGAGGGGAGGGGATCAAATGAGGTGGGTAGGGTTGAGGCTCTGGTCATGGGGGATTCCATCGTTAGACATGTCGGGGAAAGTGTGTGGAGGAAAGGGTACCAGGGTAGAGTGTTATCCAGGAATTAGGTTAAGGCAGATGTTGAGGAAAGTAGAACAGGAGGAGGAGGTGGTAGTGTTTCACGTTGGTACTAACAACGTGAGACAAACAGGTATAAGTACCAACATAGTTTTTTTTTTTTTTTTTTTTTTGCTAGGGGCTTTACGTCGCGCCGACACAGATAGGTCTTATGGCGACGATGGGATAGGAAAGGCCTAGGAGTTGGAAGGAAGCAGCCGTGGCCTTAATTAAGGTACAGCCCCAGCATTTGCCTGGTGTGAAAATGGGAAACCACGGAAAACCATTTTCAGGGCTGCCGATAGTGGGATTCGAACCTACTATCTCCCGGATGCAAGCTCACAGCCGCGCGCCTCTACGGGCACGGCCAACTCGCCCGGTGTACCAACATAGTTGGGGATGTGTGGGATCTGGTAAATGCAGCACAGGTAAAGTTTAAGGAAGCAGAGATTGTTATCAGTGGAATACTGTGTAGGAGGGATACTGACTGGAAGGTGATTGGTGATTTAAATGAGACTATGGAGTGGGTATGTGGGAAACTGGGAGTTAAATTTCTAGATCCTAATGGGTGGGTAGGAGATAGGGATCTGTGCTCAGATGGCCTTCACTTAAACCGCATCGGTATATATAACTTAGGAAATTTGTTTAGAAGGGTTATAGGGAGGTACAATCAGGGAAACGGGGTGGCCTAGCGAGTGGTGTTAAGGGAACAGGGAACTGAAAATCAAGTAGGGATGACATAAAACTGTTAGTGCACAACTGTAGAAGTATTGTAAAGAAAGGAATAGAATTAAGTAATTTAATAGATATGTACTTACCAGATATTGTAATAGGAGTTGAATCATGGCTGAAAGGTGATATAATGGATGCAGAAATTTTCTCACGGAACTGGAGGGTATATCGTAGAGATAGGATAGGAATGGTTGGAGGGGGAGTATTCATTCTCATGAAAGAATAATTTGTAAGCTACGAAAAAGTTAAAGATGACAAACACGAAATTCTAGGGGTAAGACTCATCTATAAAGATAATAGGCAGCTTGATGTCTTTGGAGTGTACAGACCAGGAAAGGGTAGCGCAGATGCTGATTCAGAATTATTTGATAAGATAATCAGGTATGTGGGAAACGATAAGGAAAGGAACGTGATTGTAGCGGGTGATCCCAATTTACCAAATGTTAATTGGGAAGGTAATGCGAACGACAGGAAGCATGACCAACAAATGGCAAATAAGTTAATATGGGTAGGGCGCCTGATTCAGAAAGTGATGGAACCAACTAGAGGGAAGAATATTCTGGATGTGGTGCTGGTAAAACCAGATGAGCTCTATAGAGAAACTGAAGTAATAGATCGTATTAATGATCACGAAGCTGTTTTTGTGGTGATTAAAAATAAATGTGAAAGAAAGGAAGAGATTAAAATGAGGACTATTAAGCAGTACCACATGGCTGATAAAACAGGCATGCGAGAGTTTTTAATAAGTAACTATGATCGGTGGAAAATGGTAAATAAAAATGTAAACAGACTCTGGGATGGGTTTAAAGCAATTGTTGAGGAATGTGAAAATAGGTTTGTACGTTTAAAGGTGGTGAGGAATGGTAAAGATCCACTATATTATAACAGAGAAGTACAGAGACTAAGGAGGAGGTGCAGGTTGGAAAGAAATAGAGTTAGAAATGGCTGTGAAAGTAAGGAGAAATTGAAATAGAGTTAGAAATGGCTGTGAAAGTAAGGAGAAATTGAAGCAACTTACTAGGAAATTGAATATAGCAAAGAAGTCAGCTAAGGATAACATGATTGCAAGCATAATTGGTGGCCATACGAATTTTAGTGAAAAAAGGAGGAGTATGTATAGGTACTTTAAGGCAGAAACCGGTTCCAAGAAGGACATTCCAGGAATCATTAATGACCAAGGGGAGTGTGTATGAGAGGAAATACAAAAGGCAGAAGTATTCAGTCAGCAGTATGTAAAGATTGTTGGTTACAAGGATAATGTTCAGATAGAGGAGGTGACTAATAATAAAGAAGTATTAAAATTTACCTATGACAGCAATGACATTTACAGCAAGATACAAAAGTTGAAAACTAGAAAAGCAGCTTGAATTGATAAGGTTTCGGGAGATATACTAAAGACAATGGGTTGGGATATAGTACCATATCCGAAGTACTTGTTTGATTATTGTTTGCATGAAGGAACTTTACCAAATGAATGGAGAGTTGCTATAGTAGCCGCTGTATATAAAGGAAAGGGTGATAGACATAAAGCTGAAAATTACAGGCCAGTCAGTTTGACATGCATTGTTACGTAAGCTTTGGGAAAGCATTCTTTCTGATTATATAAGACATGTTTGCAAAATGAATGACTGGTTTGATAGAAGGCAGTTTGGTTTTAGGAAAGGTTATTCCACTGAAGCCCAACTTGTAGGATTCCAGCAAGATATAGCAGATATCCTGGATTCAGGAGGTCAATTAGACTGTATCGCGATTGACCTGTCTAAGGCATTTGATAGGGTAGATTATGGGAGACTACTGGCAAAAATGAGTGCAATTGGGCTTGACCAAAGAGTGACTGAATGGGTGGCTTTGTTACTAGAAAATAGAACTCAGAGAATTAGAGTAGGTGAGCTTTATCTGTACCTGTATTTTTTTTTTTTTTTTTTGCTAGGGGCTTTACGTCGCACCGACACAGATAGGTCTTATGGCGACGATGGGATGGGATAGGCCTAGGAATTGGAAGGAAGCGGCCGTGGCCTTTATTAAGGTACAGCCCCAGATTTGCCTGGTGTGAAAATGGGAAACCACGGAAATCCATTTTCAGGGCTGCCGATAGTGGGATTCGAACCTACTATCTCCCGGATGCAAGCTCACAGCCTGTAAAAATTAAGAGGGGAATTCCTCAAGGCAGTATTATTGGACCATTATGTTTTCTTATCAATGATATTTGTAAAGAAGTGAAATCAGAGATAAGGCTTTTCGCAGATGATGTTATTCTGTACAGAGTAATAAATGTTACAAGATTGTGAGCAACTGCAAAATGACCTCGATAATGTTGTGAGATGGACAGTAGGCAATGGTATGATGATAAACAGGGATAAAAGTCAGGTTGTGAGTTTCACAAATAGGAAAAGTCCTCTCAGTTTTAATTACTGCATTGATGGGGTGAAAGTTCCCTTTGGGGATCATTGTAAATACCTAGGTATTAATATAAGGAAATATCTTTATTGGGGTAATCACATAAATACGATTGTAAATAAAGGGTACAGATCTCTGCACATGGTTATGAGGGTATTTAGGGGTTGTAGTAAGGATGTAAAGGACAGAGCATATTTGTCTCTGATGAGACCCCAACTAGAGTATGGTTCCAGTGTATGGGACCCTCACCAGGATTACTTGATTCAGGAACTGGAAAAAATCCAAAGAAAAGCAGCTCAATTTGTTCTGGGCAATTTCTGGCTAAAGAGTAGTGTTACAAAAATGTTGCAAAGTTTGAGCTGGGAAGACTTGGGAGAAAGGAGACGAGCTGCTCGACTAAGTGGTATGTTACAAGTGATGAAAATCATTTTTCGTCCGTATTGAAAGTTTCATAAACTGTATATAGGATAATATCTTTTGTTTATTTCCACCTATTCAATACATTACAACTTGTTGTAATGTATTGAATAGGTGGAAATAAACAAAAGATATTATCCTATATACAGTTTAAGTGGTATGTTCCGAGCTGTCAGTGGAGAGATGGCGTGGGAGGATATCAGTAGACGAATAAGTTTGGGTGGTGTCTTTAAAAGTAGGAAAGATCACAATATGAAGATAAAGTTGGAATTCAAGAGGACAAATTGGGGCAAGTATTCGTTTATAGAAAGGGGAGTTAGGGATTGCAATAACTTACCAAGAGAGATGTTCAATAAATTTCCAATTTCTTTGCAGTCATTTAAGAAAAGGCTAGGAAAACAACAGATAGGGAATCTGCCACCTGGGCGACTGCCCTAAATGCAGATTAGTAGTGATTGATTATGGTATGAATTGGTCTCTTCATTGTTGGTTTTTATATGAGTTTGTGATCTGGAGAAAGTGCAATATGAGCTTATTTTTAGTACTTTAGTTTTTCTTCATTCACTCTTTTAGCAGGATGCTTTCAAAACTCAGCACCATTTTCTTAATAATTCTCACTCAGTTCAGTACCAGAACAGTTCAGTTTATTTTACTGTTAATTTATGTGACTTGATTTGTCACTTGTTGTTCCTTTCTGTAACTTACATTGATCTGTTGGTTTCCTCTTCTTTCATGTTTGTTTTTTGTTCCTAATATTTTACCACCTACATACATTTCACTGCGTAACGAAATTTGACGAAGTTTTTGTTTATCTTATTTTTTGTGCATTTATTGAATAGGTGGTTTTTTATTAAATTATCCTTGATATCTATGCCTAACGTCATCTTCAATACGGAACAATAATGAGAGTTGTTACTTGTAATATGTTAATGAATGTTTCAATTTTCTTAAAAGCTACTAATAGTGCATGCTTATTTAATACGACTAGAGTCCTATAGAAGAAATCTACCATACAGTACCTCAAGAATTGGTGGGAATAAGGGCAAAAATATTGAATAACACTGAATCTTCACCCAACAATGGTGACATTAAAAAATGTACGTTAGAACGGCATTTCCTGTTACGTTCTTCTGACCCCTCTGCTCGTACTATACCCCACACATAGTCTCCCATCATAGCACAGTCCCAATGTCCCCGATACCTTCCTTCCATGCAGTGAATGTCTTGGTGATAGCGTTCACCGTGTTCTTCACATACAGCTCCTAAATTTGGCCTAAAGAAATCAGTATGAGAAAACAAATAGTGCATTTTCACCGACATTCTACATCCAAGTACATGATAACTCTTTATCAAATTCTCTATCAGTTTCATGTAATTCTCACTTATATTGCTTCCCAAGAACTGTTGCACTACCATTCTAAAAGCATCCCAAGCATTTTGTTTATCAAAAGTCATTGCATCTACAAGTTCTCTTGATTGTAACATCACACGAATCTGAGGTCCGGTGAAAATTCTGTCTTTTATTTTTGCTTCAGATAACTTTGGGAACATTTGTCTGATGAGGCTCAAAGCCTCACTGTTGCTATCTAAACCTTCGGTGAATTGTGTAGCAAGTCCAAGTTTGATATGGAGTGGTGATAACAAAATCTTCTCCCTGGACACAAGGGGCTCATTTCTCACATTGTGTACACCTGGAACGAGTTCTTTTCTTGTTGGCCATTCCTTCCTGGTGTAATGCTGATCATCCGCTCTGCTGTTCCACAGGCAGAGGAAGCAAGAATATTTGGTGTAGCCACCTTGAAGCCCCAGAAGAAATCCCAAAATCTTAAAATCACCACAAACATCCCATTTGTAACATTCGTAATTTAGTTTTTCCAAGAGCAGCTTCATATTTTCATAAGGTTCCTTAAGTTGTGCTGAATGAGCTTGTTCCCATTGTGCAGTAGGACAGCTTTGAGACTTCTACTTGAACTATCTATAAATAGACGCCATCGATCCGGTTCATGAGGAATCTTAATGTCTTCAAACAGACCATTAACATCACTACAAAAACAAATAGTTCCATACATTTTGTAAAAGCATACAAAATCCTCATGCCTTAGCCTATATTTTGTTATTTTACAGGATTTATTGAGCAAGTTATATTGCTTCAGACAGGGTGCAAGAAGTTCAGCCTTTGATTTAGTTAGTTGCAACTCCCAAACAAGGTCATCCAGTTTCGGCTGAGTAAAGAGTTGTGGTTCCAAATTGCTGTCATCACTAAAACTGAAATCACTGTCATCACTTGAATTTGTCTCTACGTCTTTTTCACATGTATTCTGTTTTGGTGGTGATGGAATTGACAGCTCTTCACTATGTGGTACTGGAGCAATAGATGACGGTATGCTGGGATATGGAATATTTTTCCTGCTCTTTGTACTTTTGTAATGACCGAGCTTGATAGCTTCAGTCGCTTAAGTGCGGCCAGTATCCAGTAATCCGGAGATAGTGGGTTCGAGCCCCACTGTCGGCAGCCCTGAAGATGGTTTTCCGTGGTTTCCCATTTTCACACCAGGCAAATGCCGGGGCTGTACCTTAATTAAGGCCACGGCCGCTTCCTTCCAATTCCTAGGCCTATCCTATCCCATCGTCGCCATAAGACCTATCTCTGTCGGTGCGACGTAAAGCAATTAGCAAAAAAGAAAAAAACTTTTGTAATGTGTTATATTCACCATACAATAATAACAGTCGCCGTGATAATTTGTAGGCTCTCACCATATTTGGGGGAATTGCAAATGGCATACATTTTCTTGTTCCACGTAGCCAACCCTCTAAAGTAGACAGACAGCTGCCACAAGTGACTTGGGGAGCATGTACCATGCACGTGCACACTGAAATAAGCATGGTACGCCTCACAGAACTTCTTACTGGGCACAATTTTATGTTTCACTTGTTTAGATCCAATGTAATGTCCACATAGATAACAAAATGCATCTGCTCTCAATTTACAACGTCTGGATGTTGATATTTTTCATTAAAAGACAACAATTCAACGTTACTTATAACCACAGAACTGGATCTACATTCACAAACGACAGGAAGACATTTTGTGAAAAAATGTTGATATATATATCGATACATACATTTGGCTTTTTAAAGAAGTCTATATATTGAACCTTTCCAGATGTATACCAATACTGATGGAACATCACATTAAAGCTATCTGGTGGTGATCACCTTGAACAACTACAATTGCCAGAAAAAGTAGTAAATTCACAATTTTTCACAAACCATTAATATATCAAAAAGTATTGACATTTTAAAATAACTAATGGCATATTCACATTCAGCACGTTGGTTTCATAAAATAAACACAAAGAAATGAACATAAACAATTTTTTGTTACATAGTGATTTTTTTTATCTTTTTATCTCTTCCCTTTTCCTGTGTTTATCTGGCTTTCTTCTTATCCTACACTTTCCACATCAATACTGAAGGAAGATCTGGGAAGATGCTTGCCCTCCTGTGCTCCTCATGAAGCTGGAAAAGAAATGTGCTTGCTGGTGGTTGAGAAGAAATGATTTAGGAAAGAGCCAATGTATTTGAAGGCGGCAGTGTACGAAGACGTAGAGATTGTCCTCATCTCCTTTTCTATCATTCCCTCTTCTATGCTGACCTATCATTATGTTCATCCTGTGATGTGTTTTCTACACATGTTGCTATCTTTTTATATACTAGTATGACTTGATTTATCACTTTGTTTGTTCCTTTCCATTACTTGTATTGAAAGATTGTCATAAATTCTTATTTTTGTTCCAGTTGGCTGCTGAAAGAGAAGAAGCTGCTAAAAAAGCAAGTTTACCAGCCCCAAAGAAAGAAGTTTCAACAAATGAAGATGGCAGTAGGAAGATTTATAGGTCAGGAGTTGGTAAATACATTGCCCAGGCAAAAGCTGAAGAGTAAGTTGGAAACAACTATTTAATTTTAATTTGTTGAATTTTGTGACTGAAAATTGAACGTATGACCAAATTTTGATATTAGTATAAAGGTCTATTTGCATTCATTTGTATGTGCTGGATTTGAAATGTAAATTCAAGGAAGTTGGTTATCGTAAATGTTTCTCAACGTTGACATCCATAAGCATGATGATAACTACCTTATAATGAATTGTCCAACCCCAGTACTGTTTTTTGTCATCAAAGAAATTACCTCAGTGGAGGGCTTTTGAGTATCCTCAGCAACCGACTCGTGGGACAGTAAGACTGGGTATTTTGTGTCCACTACCACAGCATTGGAGTTGGATAGGCAGTACTTTTATATACAGGTGAACAAAAAATGGCACACTTGGAGGTCGGCATGCGATTCCTCATCCCATTGCAAGACAAAAGTTTCTATAGCCAAATTGGATCTGGTGCTGTTGAAAAACAAGTCTAAAACTAGAAGCTGGCAACACTTGTCACATCCTGCAGCGCATCGGAACGTAATAGAGAAGCGTGCATCATCCCGCTCTACCGTACCCGCCGTCGCAGCTCACTGAGTAGACGGCTGGGTTATCAAACCCACATGCACCATGGAGCTACGGCTCAAATCTACGTCAGGTTTTTTTTTTTCTTTCTTTTGTGTGTGTGACGTCAGGTCCCTAGTTCCCGTCGTGTAACTGCGTTTGTAAACATGACATCCTGTTGTCACATGACAATAGTCGAACACATGACAGTGTGATCCATTCAACTGAATGCATGAGTCGACTAACCATGCAGTGCACAACCATAACTGGTCCTATCAAGTGCATGTAGGACGGCTTCCTGATGGAGTACACAAACTGCGAATACGTCAATATGCTTTTAGTGTTGGATGCATCCGATAACCAAGCTTCTGCTGCTGCTCGTGAGTATGCAGCACGGTACCCTCAAAGGCACCATCCCGATAAGAATGTTTTTCGTCGTCTTGAGCAACGCCTTATTAAACAAATTAATTTAAAACACCACCTAATCGATACTTTATTTCTTACCTTTTGGCAGAATTATAAAAACATTATCATATACAGGACATGTTTCGACCACTTAGTGGTCATCTTCAGCTGTCTTTAAATAGCTTAGATGAAACAATTTGAGTAGTAAGTACATTAAAATCTTAAATTACCTTCCCATGGGAACTTATAACTATTGCTTAATGTGCTTGAAATTTGGGGGGGAAAGGGGCAGGATTTTAGCGATGTGGTGTGTAAAAAAGGTACTTAAATTACAATTTGCATCTACGGTAATATTTAAAAAAACTTATTTTCTAATTGAATATATTTAAAAAATCTTAAAATGTCTGTAGTTAGACACTTTTTGTAAAAACACTAGGTGCCTCAATCTTGCTTATGTTAAAATCGTTGTGTATAACAGTCTTCAAGTTTCTTATTGATTGTCTGTCGTGTTGATTATCTTCCTTGAAAGTTGCTTTTTATTTTTAGTACCCGGTTTTGTTGAACTGTTAATTTACAATGGTCCTATGGTGACTTCTCTATTAAGTTGCGTGAAATGGCGGTCCTCAGATTTGGGCAGCTTGCCTCACGATCTTTCTGGAATGGTGTTTATACTCCGCCGCCTTGGGACTGTTTTCAATATCGTTTATATTTTTTACGTCATCCCAAGGACTATTCAAGGCACTCAGATGATCTAAGTTTATATGTTTAATGTCCCTGAATGTGATGTATCTCGACTTATACTTGGGTATTTTGAGCGAGTAAGACAAGTATATTAAGTCATGTGTCAATATGCTAGGGGTAGGGATCTGTCCATGAGATACTATTTTCTGTGGGGTTGTTAGTGATCATTAAGTCAATTAGTGTATGTGAAGATGAGGTATGATTTGTCAGTTTTAGTGGAAGCATTGTCATGTCACATGTCTGGAAAATACTTAACAGTTGTTTTGTATCTCCAGCCTGTTCCAGTAAATTAGTATTGAAGTCTCCAAATATTAAAATATGTTCATAAGTAGGTGATAGTCTCTGTAGAATGTCTTCAATGTCTGAGAGGTGACCTACCCGTGGTGGCCGATAAACAACTCCTATTAGGACTTTAACTGTTGTCACAGTGATCTTGGCAAAAATGAACTCAGGTCTCGGGTCAGCACAATGGGCAGATGTGCATACAATTTTACATTTAATATCATCTCTACAGTACAAGGCTACTCCTCCACCTCTTTTATCCATACGGTCATGCCTATAAATATTATAGCCCGTTATGCGTACCATACTACTAGAGATATGTAGTTGCGCGTAAGCAGTTCTCACTGACACAAGCTACATGTACATTGCTGTTTTCAGGGATAGCTGTTAGCTCCTCATGGTGAGCAGGTAGGGATTGAGAATTTAAATGACTGCAGATCAATGATCATGAGTTGGCCGGAAATACTTTCACTAATGAGCTCTGGCAGCGGGGTCTCTCCGTTCTCAGTTAGGAGAGGTTAGGGGTAGGGGGACAGTCAGTTCCACAGCTGGCAGTGGTTATAACAGTACTCATCACACAAAGCAGAATACCAAGAAGAATACATGCTTCTTACCTCCCTATCTCCTCTGTTATCATGCTGGCTTTTCATGCATTCAATCACATTCACACTCAATAATAAAACACTATGATACAAACTTAAACTTATCCACATTGTCGTTACTTCACTACACTGTTTCACCCCTAGCTGCTTTAATAACATTGTTAAGGTCAGGTCGTGTTATCACTTGTAATTTTTTCCCATCAGAGCTTAGAATGATGATTCATCCATCCTTAGTCCATACAGATTTCTGACCGAAGTGATCACGCACGGCGTTTAGTATGTCCTTTCTCGTTGCTGTTAGCGATTCCGTTATCAGCATACCCGATCCCTTCAGGGATTACTTTTGCATGCCAGATACGGTCACATTCGTGATATCACGTGAACTTTATTATGATGGGCCTTTTCCCTCCCATCACTACCTCAGCTGTTGTTCTGCTTGGTTTCCCAATCCTGTGACAGCGATCTAAATTGTCCAATGTCAAGTCTATCCCTAGGTGGGATTTCACAACACGGAACACCTTATCATAGACGTCCTTGTTCGGAGCTTCTGCCACCCCGTGGAGTAATAGGCAGTTTCTCCTGCTGTACTGCTCTGCTTCGTCGATTAGGTCATCCTGTTTGGAGATCTGGTTATGTATTTCAGTAAGTTCAGAGTTCACCTCCTTGAGCTCCTCGGTGACAGAAGCTCTGAAAGACTGGAACTCAAGGGCGAGTGCGTCTAGGGAAACATCGCCGGGGTTGGTAGCACTGTTGTTGGAAGCGCGCGTTGCCTTCTTGAAGCGAGCTTGGATGTCATTTAGCTTTTCTTCGAATGAAGAAATCTGCTTGTTCAAAGACTTTAGAGACATTGTGAATGAATGTATCTAAATCACTGAGTGTTATTTAGTAATGTAACTTGATCTAGTACACACAAATTGTAGTTAAACTTGCTGATTGCTAGGTGGTCTCACATGCTCTTCCTCACTGTTGCCATCTTCATTTTCATATACTCCAGGAGCCTGTAATTCTATTGTGTCTCTTACTAGTGGTAGATAACAGGCTAGCTGTCATATTTATCCAGTATCTTGCTGATCCTGTCTGTAGTGTTTCTAATGTATGGAAGTATCGCTGTTTTCGGGCAGGTCAGTTCTTCTTTCCCGTTGTTTTCTTCTATGGCGCCCTTTTCTTTGTTTCCTTCCGATTCTAAAGACTCGTCAGATGTTGTTGAGCGAGTAGCCATTCCTCCTGAGGGTTCTCGTGAGGTGTTCTTTCTTTCTATTCTTCGAGGTGTTCTGCATCTGATATCGCTATGGCCCTGTTAACCAGTGATGTTTGAACAGCCTGCTTTTGTGATGGATATTGATGAGAAGAGGTGTGCAGGTACCTGTCTGTATGTGTAGGTTTCCTGTATACTGCATGACTCAGTTTCTCATTGATGTTGCGTTTTACTAGGACATCCAGGAACGGTAGTTTTCTTTTACTTCTATTTCCATGCTGAAGTAAATATTTACATGAATAGAGTTGAGATGGTCGAGAAATAGCTGCAGGTTATTGCTCCCGTGAGGCCAGATCACGAACGTTGTCAACTACATAACTGAGAAAACATTTCGGTTTCAGGGTAGATGTGGCAAAGGCTTTCTGTTCGAAGTGTTCCATATACATGTTTGCTATTATTGGAGAGAGCAGCGACCCCATTGCGGCCTCTTCTATCTATTCGTAGAACTCCCCGTTAAAGTAGAAATAAGTGGCATTAAGAGGCGGCCGGAGTCAGTTCTAGATTCACATTTTATTTCAAAATATCGCCACTAGTCTCGTTGATGTCGACAACTAACTCCACTGATAGTTACATCGCGGGTGCATAGATGACAGTACGAATGGCCAAGGCCGAACGAGCGATTCCCCTCTCACCCTCCAGCGTCACATAGTCTGTCACCAGGAAGTTGTGATACAGTACTTGCACGGAGCTGATGGTGTTGACATTTGTACGGAATGCAAAACATTCCAGGAAATTATTGAGCATGGGTTAGTGCTGAACAAAACAGTCAAAAAAGGTACTGTTTCCGACAAATATAAATGAAATGGCGTATGGCTTTTAGTGCCGGGAGTGTCCGAAGACAAGTTCGGCTCGCCAGATGCAGGTCTTTTGATTTGACACCCGTAGGCGACCTGCGCGTCGTGATGAGGTTGAAATGATGATGGAGACGACACATACACCCAGCCCCCATGCCAGAGAAATTAACCAATTATGGTTAAAATTACCAACCCTGCCGGGAATCGAACCCGGGACCCCTGTGACCAAAGGCCAGCACGCCGGACACTGTTTCCGATGATGAAATGAGGTAGAGCATCAATCCCGTCCCCGCCTCACGTCTTTCCCTGTACCGTCCAGTCAGTGAAACATAATATAATTCTATCCAATGAAAATACAAACTGATATAACAGAAATTAATTCATTTACGAATTTTTTAGTTGCACAGTGATACTTTGGACATACGATAAATATTGTAACGCGACCAAGAACGGAATTTTCCAACAACCGTGAGTAAAAAAAAAGAGCCTTACAAATTTTTAACAGTTTTTTCCTCTTGGAAACAAACAGTTCTGAAATATATAAACAATGTATAAAACATCCCATTGCATATTGTGTTAAAATTTGAATTCGATCAAATAGTTTTCGGAGACACAGAGGTGCCGGAATATTGTCCCACAAGAGTTCTTTAACGTCTCGACCTTCCAATACCACCGCTCTGAACCAGGATCGAACCTGCCAAGGGGCAGAAGGCCTGCGTTCCCGAGCCGTTGTGAGAGTCTCTTTGTCTTTACAAAGACGGATTTGAAGTCGTATGTTTTCGTATAAGTTTTAAATAATAAATGTTACAGCATCTAAATATCCATTAGTTCTGTATTTCATGACTTGAGTGGAGTGTAATTAGAGTAACTACTAAGCTCAAAAATATACCACTTCATTCTCGCTCTCGGTGACGTCAGGCGCTTTAGCCAATAGCAACGCTGCTCACCGGAATGACCTATCTGACCTGTGAGTTATTCCAGTTACGTTGGATAACCCAATTTCCAAGAAATACAAGGACTGTAAATGACGGTTTTGTATACCTACCCGTTATGAAACTCGGAAACGGTGCTGGTAAAGAACGCAACAGCTGAGGGGCACTGCAACTTCTCTCTGTAGGTGGGGGTAGTAGAATAACACCCACAGTATCCCCTGCCTGTCGTAAGAGGCGACTAAAGCGGGCCCCATAGGCTCTGAACTTGGGAGTCTGGGTTGGCGACCACGGAGCCCTTAGCTGAGTCCTAGCTTTATTTCCACTTACTTGTGCCGGGCTCCTCACTTTCATATATCCTTCTTCTTCAAGTGACATCTTTTTTTTTTTTTTTTTGCTAGTTGCTTTACGTCGCACAGACACAGATAGGTCTTATGACGACGATGGAGCAGGAAAGGGCTAGGAGTGGGAAGGAAGCGGCCGTGGCCTTAATTGAATCGATTATTTCAGAAAGCAGTCAATTGCCAAAAAAATGGAAAAATGAGTTATACGCACATTTTGGTGCTGAAACCAGTCAAGAAACGTCGTCCTATAATAGTCAGGCATTACGTTGAATTTCGTATTTAGTTCAGAAACCAGTTAAGTGACACCGCTTGGTTGGTTTCTGCGATAAACTGCTGGTACCTTTCCGGTTGGCACTGCTGTTCTGAATCCAGAATAACCAGCTGTTCATCTGTTTTTGTTGTCATTGTTGTGTTTCTGGAATCGCATGTTCCTAGTTTTGTGAACAACATTCAAAAAGTGTTTCTTTTGTTCAGTGCAGTGTTTTTTATATTCTTGGTAATATGTCTCGCCTCTGTGGTGTAGTGGTTAGTATGATTAGCTGCCACCCTCAGAGGTCCGGGTTCGATTCCCGGCTCTGCCACGAAATTTGAAAAAGTGGTACGAGGGCTGGAACGGGGTCCACTCAGCCTCGAGAGGTCAACTGAGTAGAGGTGGGTTCGATTCCCACCTCAGTCATCCTAGAAGTGGTTTTGCATGGTTTCCCACTTCTCCTCCAGGCAAATGCCGGGATGGTACCTAACTTAAGGCCACGGCCGCTTCCTTCCCTCTTCCTTGCCTGACCCATCCAATCTTCCCATCCCTCCACAAGGCCCCTGTTGAGCATAGCAGGTGAGGCCGCCTGGACGAGGTACTGGTCATTCTCCCCAGTTGTATCCCCCGACCCAAAGTCTGAAACTCCAGGACACTGCCCTTGAGAGGTGGGATCCCTCACTGAGTCCGAGGGAAAACCGACCCTGGAGGGTAAACAGATTAAGAAGAATAAGTGATATGTCTGGAAATTCTGAAGCGGGTTCGAATCCCACTGTCGGCAGCCCTGAAGATGGTTTTCCGTGGTTTCCCATTTTCACACCAAGAAAATGCTGGGGCTGTAACTTAATTAAGGCCACGGACGCTTCCTTCCAACTCCTAGGCCTTTCCTATCCCGTCGTCGCCATAAGACCTATCTGTGTCGGTGCGACGTAAAGCCACTACTGTAGCAAAAATAAATCAGAAGACGAACCTGTATCTAAAAAGGAAACGAGGAGTGGTAGACAAACAAACTCACACGCGTAATATTATTCAGAATGAAAGGGTAAAAGGAGAAGGTTATATTTCTTTCTCAGACAAGAAAGTACCTGGTCTGAGCCCTACATTATTCTTTGTTATTGTTTGTTTTAGGTGCCCATCAATATCAAGAAGATACGTGAACTAAATGCCTTAAAACCTTACCTGATGGAATATGAATACTTTTATGACAGCATTTTACAATGGCCTACTACAGAGACAGAATGTGCTGTGGAGTTTGTGTATGTGGATTGATTACCTCCTGTCATGATGAGCAGGCATTGCTGATTTCATCCTTTTGTATCAGCAATACAGTCTAAACCTATTAAAATATGTTTTTTTTAACAAATATGGGGTTTATGACAAAGTCCCTTCAAAATTCAAGAACCATCCCATAAAAATATGTTTGCAACACTCGTTTATTTCAGAAACCAGTTAAGTGGAAATTTGTTCCGGTTTTTTTACGGCAAAGTTAATAAGCACAATATATTTTTCCTTAGATAGAAATTATTAAGAGATATAATACTTTCAAGCTAAAATATTAAAACCCCTACCATCAGGCCCCGATTTCAAGTAGTTAGCGCCCTGGGCAAACAATATTTAGCCGCCCGCCCCTCTGCTCGTTCTAAAAAATAATTAAAAATTACAGTTTTCAAGATTATGAATTTTTAAACAGCACATTATGCAAATAGAGTTAATTCTCATAATTAAAGTTATCAAGCCAAATAAAGATAACAGCCAAATAAGAATGATGCTCTTTTTATTGTTATTTAAAAAGCTGTTGGTTCAGTTTGATAATTTGTATGTAAATAAATAATTTTAGAAATAAGACACGTTTTCTTCATAAAATTTAAATATATAGATTAAATTCAGGTTTTAAAGTTAGAATAGTTTCAAGTGTTTTATATAGTCTAATAAAATAATTGGAATAATTTGTGGAATGTAAAAGTAATTTGAGTGTAATGAACTTAAGACGTAATTCACGCAGGCCATAATTACTCGATCCGCCAGCCGCCGACCCTCAAAAACTGGCGCCCTGGGCAAATGCCCAGTTCGCCCATTAGTAAATCGGGGCCTGCTTACCGTAACATATTGTCTGATGCTAGACAGTTTCTTTCATTTTCCCAAAAATGACAGATTTGGCGCTTGACTTGTTTCTGAAATAATCGATTCAATTAAGGTACAGCCCCAGCATTTGCTTGGTGTAAAAATGGGAAACCACGGAAAACCATCTTCAGGGCTGCCGACAGTGGGTTTCGAACCTGTTATCTCCCGAATACTGGATACTGGCCGCACTTAGCGACTGCAGCTATCGAGCTCGGGTTTTAAGTATCTAGAACCGCCACTGCCCATATTGTAATAGGCTACAACTGAAAGAGGAACAACATATATTTATAGCAATTTATTCTTATTCTACTAAACCTTAAAATAGTTTTATAAATGTATACACACAGAGATAATACAGAAACATTAGTAGCAACTACTATTCAGTATGCGGATTCTCAACCATTACTACATCTCTTTCTGTAACGTTACGCCATTTAGCCATTCTTTTAGTGAGATATGTTGTGGCTTATTCGAACTGACGATTCACCTCCGACCTATTCACCTCCGACCTACAATTACCAATAAAAATAAGTTAATTGTCTTAGTTTGAATAGTAAACATCATTGCGTCACTAATATAACAAAGACAATTCAATAAAGTCAGATAACACCTACCTCAGATAAGGCAGCTGTTCTAAGTTCATTCGCAATTTCATGGTGTTCTTCACCAACATATTTGTCATATTCTTCGGCGTGATTTAAAGAATAATGTCGATGAATGTGGGTTTTTTTTTTTTTGTTTTTTTTTTTTTTTTGCTAGTGGTTTTACGTCGCACCGACACAGATATGTCTTATGGCGACGATGGGATAGGAAAGGCCTATGAGTTGGAAGGAAGCGGCCGCGGCCTTAATTAAGGTACAGCCCCAGCATTTGCCTGGTGTGAAAATGGGAAACCACGTAAAACCATCTTCAGGGCTGACGACAGTGGGATTCGAACCCACTATCTCCGGGATGCAAGCTCACAGCTGCGCGCCTCTAACCGCACGGCCAGCTCGCCCAGTGTTAACATTTTTAATAAAGTTTAATGTCTTATTACAAATCAAGCATTTTGCCATTCCATTGCACTCGGTAAAAAGATACGGCATAATAAAACACGACAAAATATAACGTGCTATTGAAAGGTCATACCACAACTAGCGAGTAACAAAGTATTGTCAGCGTGTCCACTGCCGCTTGTTATGAAGCAAGGGTGAGGAAGCGACTGATAGCAGCTGAAGATCTCGCTCACCACATCCCTACGTGGGTAAGAGCTAATTTGTTATCATCCCTCTTCAAGGACAAGGCGCTGCGGCATCTGACGGAAACTGGCTGAACTACCAGCACTAGAATTCGGCCGACACTCGGAAGTCAATAAGCGGAGCTTTATTAAAATCACGATTAAATATATAAAGAAACCCTAATTTTGAAGTATGTTAAAGTAGCCCCTTAGAGAAAAATATAAACTTCGCTACGGTATAGTTTGCTTCCAGTTTGAACACCATCTTGACTTAAAACAAGTTTAGGAAAACCACGGTTCAGAGCTCAATTTCATATGGAGATTCGTTATTTTAATTACCATTTTATAACTATATTTGCATTTCTTTTTGAAATGTTTTTGCACTAATGAAAAGTGTATCACAGACTACCGTGCGCTATAAAAACAAAATAATTTTACCTTGTTCCGTTTCCTTATAAAAACTCTTCCAAACTTTTGACCCATGTTACAACAACTACTGAGCTGGTGGCCGGCTGTTCCAGCTCCGGCCGCCTCTTAAGGCATTCTTTAGCTAGTGTTGACAGGTCTTCTGGAAGTTTCTGGTCTAATAGCGGAAATACTTCTGTTTGCGGCACCTTGGTGAAAAGTGACGTGACGTCAAAACTTACTAATAAGTCCGTACTTTCGATTGATTGGACCTTAAGAAGCTGGATGAAATGTCGGGCGTCCTTCATGTAGGTTTCAGTGTGTCCTGTATGTGACTGAAGTAGTCCGGCTAGGTAACGGGCGATATCGTGCATCGGAGATCCTATGGCACTCAGGATAGGTCGCAGAGGTATGCCTTCTTTATGGATTTTTGGGAGACCATACAATTTAGGAGGTATTGGGTCCAAATAAATCAGTTTCTTCTGTATTTCAGCTGGATTTTTTCATAGGATATAAACTTCATTGTTTTGATCCATATTGAATTGTGATCACAATAATAATTATTAAATTATTTATTTATTTATTTGGGAAACCAAAACAGTGAGAAGCCGAATTACAGAGTTCTGCAATGAAAAGAAAATATTTATAATGGAGTAGCACGTAGCAAACATAAAAAAATAAGTGGAAGAACGAGGAAAGAACATTTAATGATAAAAATAGAGGAAAAAATTAAAAACTAACAGAATAACTGTAGAGACGCCATTTAACAACAAAACATGAAGGCAAAAGAAATGAGGAAAATTAAAGATTGAACGTAAAACGAAGAGAAGAACTTATAGCTAGGCACACTAAGATAAATACAGACATAACACATAAGTAACGCTATAGTACAGTAAAAAATAAATAAATATTACATTATGTACAATGCGAAGAGAAAAAAGGAATGTGAAGAAAATGAACTAGGTTCAGTTAAGGAAGAATCAATTAAATGGGACATATGAAGAAAAAAGTCCAAGTTTCTGTCAGAAGATAAAGACTTGAGGAGGGTTGGTATGCGGATAAATAAAGTTCTTTGAACGGGAGAGAGAGGTGGGAATACGGAATATGAAGGGGTGGATTAATCCTGGTTTTGCAAATTGGAACATGTTGGGGAAATAAAAGATGCAGGTTCAGAAGAACGAAATAAACCGTTAACAGCGTTATGTAGGAATCTAAGGTCAGCTACTTTCCTGCGACTAGATAACGGGCGAAGGTTTAACTTATCCCATATCTGATTACTGCTCAAGTTTCGACAATCAGATACTCTGGCTCTAACAATAGCACAGAAGAATGACTGCACGTGGTCAATGTGATTCAGATTAGTTGGTGAAGAGGTAGACCAAATGGGAGACGCAAATTCAATAATCTTTAGGATGCAAGATACATAGTAGGCTTTGAGGGTGTGGATATTGGTGATGTCAGAAAATCTATACAACAAACCAAGAAGTGACATTGCTCATGAGGTTATGTTTTGTATATGGGGGACAAATAACAATTTACTGTCAAACAACCCTCCTAAGTCATTTTGTCTGTTGGAGTTGGGAACAGGTTACCGAGGAGGGTCCACCTTTTTCAATACTATATTATGCAATATTATTGAATTACATTACTAAACTAGGGACTAGTTTTGGCCTGGGCTGCAGATTGGGTAGGGAGGTGTCAGATTGCAATTTTAACTTAGCTAATTATTTCTTCCACCGGTATCCTATTAGGAGCTACTGCTAAGTTGAGTCCGTTTTTCAAGGCCGATGTAGTAGGTTCACTGAGTGGCTTATCTGTGAGATTAACTATTACATTCTTCTGTAGTGAATCAGATGGTTTCGGTTTCTATTTTAGTAGGAGGCAGTCGAATTTCTTGTTTTGTTTGGCAGTGGTTAGTTCCAGTGTACGGTGGGATTGTGTGTTGCTAATGCTGTCTAATGTGGTCCAGTCATTGAGAGACCAAGTGCTGGCAAGTTCCAAGTGGAGGTGAAATAATTTAGCGTTGAGGTGGTCCAGAGTCTGTCTGGTGTCGCTGATCCGTTCCCTGAGAAGTTTAATGCTGGTTTTGTGAAGAATACGGTCTGTCTGTTGGTTCTTGGTGTGATATTTCAGTCTCACACATGCTGGTATAACGCTGTTGTCCCTACAGCGTTCCAGAAAGGCGAGTCGAGCCAGGTAGTTACTCATCTTCTTTCAAAGGTTGTCAAAGTGTCTAGTAGCTTTGAGAATATCCTTCCCGTAAAGGTTTTGTATCTTAGAAGTGAAGCTTCCACTGTGTGCAGAATTATTTAGTTCTTTTTCCAGGTTGAACCATGTTGTCGTTGTTTTCTGTACATTATGTACTGTTTGCCGACATTTCAAATACATTGCAGTATTTTTTGTCAAGGTGACTGAAATACCCCTGCTCGATCCAAGGTAATCAGTCTCCCAGTATGATTGCTTCCTGTGCTACAGAACGCTATAAGGGAAATTTAAGAGCTCAGAACAAAAGTGAAAGATGTCGTGGAATATTTTAAGCGAAGCCCACCTGCTCTTTCTAAATTAAAAGGAATCCAGAAACAAATGGTTCTTCCAGAGCAGACTCTTAAGCAAGAGGTGCCTACCAAATGGAAATCTACCTATGCTATGTTTCAAAGTGTGATGAAAAACAGAGAAGCTGTTGTGTCAGCTCTGGTGCTAGTGGATCCCGGGATCATTCTATCCAGTGAATATTTTGATATATTGGATGAAATGTACAAAATTCTCAAACTGTTTTTGCAGATTACCAAGGATATAAGCTGTGAGAAACAAGTGACTGTTTCCAATTTGATTTTATTTGCTCAGTGCTTGAATAAATATTTTGAGAAATTTGAAAATGTAAATAAGCCTAGAGAAATATCATCTGTGGTTGCAAAAATCAGAACAGAGCTTGATAAACAGTTCAAAGACATTCAAGACCGAACCATTTTAGCTGAAGCCACCTAGCTCGATTCCAGAGTCAGGAAGCAAGTTTTTTTGTCTACTGCAGCGCAAAATAAGGCGAAACAATTGCTTATCCCAAAAACTGCATCTGTGAGAATTTCCTGCATTGAGGTACCAATGGAATCGAGGAGCAACAACATGCAGGGGACTCAGATGAAGATTTATTGTAGTTAGAGTTCAGCTCCAGTGTTAAACGTTTTACAAGTCCCATTATGCTGCTGGCTGCCACGATAATAGAATATGACAAGTACATTGATGAACCATTCCTGTCAAGGAAGGTGGATCCCTTTAAGTGGTGGCAAGAAAAAATAATTTATTATCCAAGGCTGCACTAGCTGATTTTAAGACAGACTGTTTGTTGTCGGTAGTTCAGTTCCGATTTTCGATTCCACTGTCATCCCCTTCTGACTGTTCCCTGCGGTCCCCTCTAACAGGCGATTCATCCATCTCAGACAAACACTATTATGCAGTTACATTAATATTTTCTTTGTTTTATAATGCAGTACTTTGTAGCCTTACGAAATGTTAGGAAATCATATAATTAATACTTGTGATGAAGTCATCTGAAATGATGACAAAAAGTCGACTATGAAATTCAACTTTGAATGACAACAGTACCTCCGGCTGCGAAAGTCTACGAAGCGAAAATGTATCTCTGTCATAAATACTGTAGGTGACCTGTACTGCAGGCTGGAAATACCTTTCTTAAATCAACGTGAAGGCAAATTCGTAGGTGTCATAAACGTACGTCCTCACCAGCACCTTCACTTCTCGCATCGCAAACTTCGGGACGGATCGGTAATGGCCGCTGCCAGCTTCATGAGGAGTTGGCTACAACCACAGACGACTCCAAATTCAACGATTCACAACAAATAATTCGAACAACGATTCATTCCTTCTCGTGCGACTCCAAATTCTACAATTCAATTGAACGATTAATCATTCATACCGAGAATCGATTCATACGATTCTTTATTCTGTGTCTTTTTCAATTGAGAAATGAGAAAGTCTGAATATCATGAGGAGTTGATGGCTGTATTATATCTCCGTGAATATAATTGGAGTTTAATCAAAAGTTGAGTCTCGGAATTTCAAAACCTTCTTTATCAGTGCATCCTTAAATTCAGTCCTAATACTACATTTAAATGCTGAATACCACGTCAGTGCTCATCCTTCTAGTAATCTCATGACATGTAATTAATGATCGGGACTTATATGATTTTTATGGAAATATTCTTCTACATTGAGGATTAATTCCTTTTCAGTATATTCTACCTTCCGAGAAAATTTTGCTGTTTATGTTCTGATATCCTCATCACTGAAGTAACGTTAGGTGAAAATATGTCCTGTTCTATTTGATAGACCTTATCGTTCAGACTTTCGATCTTGCCTTGAAGTTCGACCTTCACAGTCTTTATTTGCCCTTGTATTGTCTCTTTGATCCCTTTGACTTATTTGCCAAGGTCTTGTTTCATTTCCATCACATTGCGACCTATAGGAGCGATTTGAGTATGGGTGCTATCTAATTGAGTCTTGAAACATTTACCAGCATCTCCTCGCTGAGTTTTCAATAGGCTAATCTCATTACCTAATTTGTTAATATCAGCTTTGAATGAATCACGATGGCTGTCTTTAATGGATTCTATCTTAGCTTGGGCTACAAATAACTTTCCATGTGATTCCTTAAAATCTCCCTTTGAAACTTTCTACTTCCTCTACCACCTGAGCCTTAATATTCTCTCTCGTAGTTCCTAAGTCACGCGTTAATCGCTCGTTGATTTCTGTGAACTTAGTGTCAATTCTGGTGTTGGACTCGGTAAAACGTTTTTTCAGTGCGGGTAGTGTACTAGCTTGAGTGAGCCTGCACATTCCAAATTGATATTAGCCTCTGCTAACTTAGTGTAAATCCCTTTCTGAATCTGTGTAACAGTGTCAAGTTCAGTTATACTAGCATTAGTAGCGATGTTTGACTCATTAAACTGAGCAGGTAGATGGCTATTTACAAATCCTTTTAGAAACCTCTCCTTGATATTTCAATTCAAAAGGTGAGTCACTTCTAGATTAAAAGTCAAAACAGATCGTGAAGGTGGTAAAGCCATTTACATGTGGGTTTTTTTCCTACATGTCTGACTTAAGATAAATTTTAACAACACTGTCATTTTCCATCTACAATTATCGACATCTTCAAACTTGCTACCTAAAAGTTTTTCCATGAACTTCAAGACCTAGTCAAGAGTCTCATAGTTTCCTCTTTGATTAATCATAGTTTCCTCTTTGATTAATTTTAATGAATTTCAATGTGATTTGACCTCAAGAGTGCTTAGAACATTTCTTATTGTTCACATTTTGTAATCTATTTTAAATGTCTCATATTTTAGTGATTTTTAAGTTGTGTCCCACTATGATTTTTGTTTCTGATGTATGTTTATTTAGCACTCTAGCTGATGATGTCCCCTAGGAGACAAAACATGTGCTAAATTAATGTATTTAACATGTATTGAATAGGCGGACCACTAAATAGAATATTTGAGTAAATATTCTTAATTATTTTGCTACTTGTACTTCAGAAGAGTTCCAATAGACATTAAATTTCTGGAGGCAGGCATCCCTAATTTAACATCGGGCGGTTTTGATTGTATCTCAAATATTATCTGTCATCATTTTGGTGCACAATATCACAAAAATCCTTATAATTATCAACAATAATGCTCTCTTCAATCAAATATAACCATTGAACCAATGACATAGCTGTGCTCTTCCACTCAGAAAAACCCAGGTATCACAATCATGATCATGACTTCAAATATCGTCATAATATTACAGCACCCTTGCAAATAAAGTCTGATGGCACTCAAAATTTTTAACACGATTTTGTTAGGGTTAACTGCCTATCTGTTAATGTCGTTGGCGATGATATTTTGAAGTCTCCCTGGAAGTCATCCTCATGCTTAGCATCACAAGACAAAATCCTTTATTTCTGCAATCAAGGAAGGTTCCTGGATAGAGCCGAGAATTGTCCCTCGTAGTCCTTTTCTTTCATGATTTCATAAATGTCGGTTGCAGGATCTGATAAAGTTCACCTGAAACTTACAAAGTCTTTAAATTGATATCCAGTATGCTCCACTACACAATTGACAGTATTTAACTTTTTAGTAGCTAATAAGGACGTTGAACTCCAATGAACAAGTGGGGGGTGAGAACACAGGTCCTCTCGTCATATCACACACACTCAGGAAAAATCACTACTTCTCACAGGAAACATTATTTTTATAAACCATCATTTAATAATGAGAGGTGCATATTATCATGTGTAGAATACTTTGTTGAGTATAGCATTGATTTATTTTATACAAATAGCACTGTAGGTTTAAATTTTATTAATTGAGTCAGATGACAGTACATTGTAGTGTAAATTAATATTGTCTATCACAGGCCAATGAGCACATTTGGAGTTTTTAACAAGTAGCCTATGACAGATTATCAATAATTAACATTATACTTGCAGTAATATTGTTCGCAATAAAATATTATTTTAATCTGGCAGCACAATCTTCTTTAAATAACTTGACCCTGACAGTCAGCTGGCTAGCTTGTTGGGTTAGTATGTACATACATCATTACAGACTGTTGTGCCTTTTAGCATTCACTGTGCAAATCTCTGTAAATGGACTAAGGACTTCCACATTCTCTATTAGCAACTACCACAGGGTCTCATCTAATGCAGCACCTCGTACCTTGAAAACAATAAAGACAAATCCTAACTGTTATCGCCTTGGTCTCCATGTCCTTCTACTCTCTATGGCCAAGTCCATTATTCTCCTCAGTGGCCATTTTAAACTGTTCAATATTGTTCATTTTTTCCAATAAGTTTTTTTCTCTAAAAGTGTATAATTATTATGTAAAATACATGGATGTTTATGCTAGAGAAAATCTGGTTGTTGCTCTGGCATATATACACGGCACACAAAAAAAAAAGTATCACAACTTTGGTATGAACTAGCGTACACACATGCTGTTTCACGTCCATGGTGCTCTGCTTGGTTAGTAGTATAATAGGACAGTTCGGCGGCCTCCTCCTCCCAGAGGCCTCCTCCTCCTCCCTCCTCCTCCTCCTCCCGCGGGAAATTTGAATTTTGGCGGGAAATTTTAATTTTGGCGCGAGATTTGAATTTGTAAACAAAGCCACGTGCTTTTTGACAGCTGTCATCGACAACAATGCATCGCTAACCTCACTGCTGCCATCTTGACGGGTCTAAACCTCAGTGGTGCCAACTTAACCTAACTAGCGCGAGATTTGAATTTGTTAACAAATCCACGTGCTTTTTGACAGCCACGTGCTTTTTGACAGACAACAACGCATCGCTAACCTCAGTACTGCCATCTTGATGGGCCTAAACCTCAGTGGTACCAACTTAACCTAACCAGCGCGAGATTTGAATTTGTAAACAAATCCACGTGTTTTTTGACAGCCACGTGCTTTTTGACAGACAACAACGCATCGCTAACCTCACTGCAGCCATTTTGACGGACCTAAACCTCAGTGGTACCAACTTAACCTCACTAGCACGAGATTTGAATTTGTAAACAAATCCACGTGCTTTTTTGACAGCTGTCATCCGCCATCTTTAAACTACAGAGCACCGTGCTGCCCTCTTTATCGCAGTAGCTGCAAATCCGTCACCTGTCATCCGCAGTGCTGCTATCTTAACGGGCCTAAACCTTAGTGCTACCAACTTAACCTCACTAGCGTGAGTTTTGAATCGGTAAACAAATCCACGTGCTTTTTTGACAGCTGTCATCCGCCATCTTTAATCTATAGAGCACAGTGCTGCCCTCTTTACCTACTTACCTTTGAAATGTGGTGGCGGATAATTTGAAAAATGCTTTTTGACAGCAGCCATCTTTGAGCACCGTGCTGCTCTCTTTAGCTAGATACCTTTGAAATATGGTGGCAGGCAATTCCACGTGACAGCAGCCATCTTTGAGCACCGTGCTGCCCTCTTTGTGGCGGTGGCAAATTCTACGTGCTCTTGTTTGGAAACAAAGTCACGTGCTTTTTTCTGACAGCTGTCATCCGCCATCTTGCATCACAAACCTCAGTGCTGCACCCTTTAGCTAGATACCTTTGAAATGTGGTGGCGGCAATTTGAAAAATTCTACGTGCTCTTGTTTGGAAACAAAGCCACGTGCTTTTTTGACAGCTGTCATCTGCCATCTTTAATCAATAGAGCACTGTGCTGCTATCATGTGGGCAATTTCGTCAGCTGTCATCCGCCATCTTTAATCCACAGAGCACCGTGCTGCCCTCTTTATGACATGTAGTAGCGGGCAATTTGAAAAGTTCTGTTAGCTGTCATCGGCCATCTTTAATTAAGAGAGCACCGTGCTGCCATCTTTAGCTAGATACCTTTGAAATGTGGTGGCGGCAAATTGAAAAATTCCACGTGCTCTTGTTTAGTAAACAAACTCACGCGCTTTTTTGTCAGCTGTCATCCGCCATCTTACATCGCAAACCTCAGTGCTACACTCTTTAGGTACATTCGTTTGAAATATGGTGGCGGATAATTTAAAAAGAAAAATTCTACAGCAGCCATCTCTCGACGCTAATTGCACAAGATGGTGGCTATACATGACTCCTTAAAGGTGCTTATGCAAGATGGCCGCTATACATAGGTTCTTATGAGACTCCCTTGGGATGCTTGCGCAAGATGGCAGTTATACAAGACTCCTTATGAGACTCCCTAGGGATGCTTGCGCAAGATGGCAGTTGCTCTTATGAGGCGGCTTAAGGGTCCTTGCACAAGATGGCTAGAGACGCCCTAAGGATGCTTGCGCAAGATGGCGGCTACACACAACTCCTTATGAGACGCTTTAAGGGTGCTTGCGCAAAATGGCTGCTGCTCTTATGAAGAAGGCTAGCTTAGAGGCTAACGTGTCATGCTAGTTCGATTAATTAAATTTGGGGCTTAAATGCAAAATGTTAAATATCTCGAAAACGGTGCATCGTAGAGCAAAACGGAGAAAAATTTTCTGCCCAATACCTCGGTTCGCAGAATGCGGAACATGATAGCATAAGAAAAATATAGTCTAATCGTGTGATCAACGGTTCGGTTCCAACTTAGGCCCTTTGGCATTAGCTCTGTTTCAGCTTGTAATGAAGCAAGTCTTCGCAACATGATGAGGTCTAGCTATGTAATGAAGCAAGTCTTCGCAACATGATGAGGTCTAGCTATGGTAGAGGGTATAACGTGCCATGCAGGTTCGATTCATTAAATATGGGGCTTAAATGCAAAATGTTAATTATCTCAAAAACGGTGCATCGTAGAGCAAAACGGACAAATTTTTTCCACCGGACAAATTTTTTCCACCTTATACCGGAGTTTGCAGTATCAGGAACATGATAACATAAGAAAAACATAGTCTAATGATGAGATCGACGGTTCGATTCCTACTTAGGCCCTTTGGCATTGGCAGATATCTATTTCTACAAGATGGCGGCTATACATAGCTTCTTATGAGACAGCTTAAGAGCGCTTGCACAAGATGGCTGCTGCTCTTATGAGACGCCCTAGGGGTGCTTGCGGGAGGTAGCAGCGACAAGACGATGACTATACACAGCTCCTTATGATACGGCCTAGAGGTGCTCACACAAGATGGTGGCTGCTCTGATGAAGAAAGCTAGCTTTGCATCGTGCTGGTATTTTTACAGCACTAAACCTCATACCTTTGAAATGTGGTGGCGGGCAATTTGAAAAATTCGACGTGCTTTTCCTTCACAGCAGCTATCTTTAGACAATAGCAGCTATACATAAGCTGTTAAGGCCTCCTCTTATGTCAAGCCATAGCTCTATCGAACAAGTTTAAACCTGCATCGGAATAGCTAGAGTAAGCACGTGCTGCAGTGATGACGTCATTAAGCATGTTTAGACTTGCAAATCACAAAAGAAACGTAACAAGACTAGAATCGAACACTGCACTCTATGCCGTGAACTTTATCATGTGATCGGAACATTGATTGAAGTGTTTAGAACACTAAATAAGTAATCAAGACTAAAACAGAACACTGTACTCGATACAACATGTGTTTAGAACATGTCAGGGGATACCTTTGTTCTAAGAAGATTAGATTACCGCACATTCCTTGTAGGGCTAATAGGCTAAAGGGCTAATGGGCAAAAGGCCTAAAGGGCTAAATGGCTAATGGGCTAAAGGGCTAGGGTGCCTCTCCTCTCTTTATCCGGGCTTGAGACCGGCTCTACAACTAGAGGCGGAGTTAACACCCTAAGGAGGGGAGAATGTTGGGAAATAATCTATACGAATATAGCTACTCGATCGACTATATACTACAGATGGATGACTTAGGTGAGGGTAAGCGCTTACTTAATAATACCTACACGATGTAATTCATACTCTATTTCAAAAATATCTTCTTTGTACTGTGTGTAACCAGCATCATGATAGGCTCTTAGCAGTTGTAAACGTTTTACGAGTACGTTGGGGTCTTTACAGTATCTTATATCTACATAGGGTAACAGAGGCTTGTTGTGAACTTTGAGTCTATACAGTTGATATGTAGGGACTTGTTTTGATGTAATACGTGCTTCAGCAGTAGCGTGTCTAGGTACAAACTTAACTTGTTTCGATAGCGATGAAGTGTTGAAATTTCCTTCTTCTTTACCTTGCATCTCTTCTTGAGATGTTTGCACTGCAACAGAACGTGTAGTAGGCTTAGGAAATGAAATAAAATCATCAAGCTGTAATGGCAATGAAACATTAAGATTTTCTTCTTATTCTTCTACTTTCCCTTTACTACTGTTTTGATCAACATCATTATCCTTATTATCATAATCATGATCTTGCCTCTCTTTATCTTGAAGTTTGTGCTTAGTAACAGAACTTGCAGCAGGCCTAGACAACAAGGGAGAATTAAAAATATCTTGCAGAGGTGTACTTTTTAAACCTAAATCAGTGTTCGCTTGAATATGGTTGAGTTCTTTGTATTTTGTTCCCGATGAAGCTACATTACACGCGGCTTCATGACGTTGAGCGTTGTATGCGTTCTTGAACTCTCTTCTACAATGTTTGCATTGACAAATTGTCCTACATGATATCTCATGACGTCTCTTGTGATAGCTTCGGGAAAATGCTTTTCCATACTCTTCGCAAATATATCTAGAAATAGGTTTTTCCATGACAGACTTTTATCTTCTGCTAACAGATTCTTCTTTAAATCTACTCGACATTTGTTACTCTCTACTTCGATGATGCGAACAGCTTAGCGATTAACAGTAAACTAACACAAAAGCGTATAACCAAGGTAGCAACAGTAAGGTTTAAGCCCATCAAGATGGCAAGAGTGAGGTTAGCGACGTTCTGTTGTTGGATTTTAAATTCCGCGCTATAACATGCATAAGGTGGCAGCCTTGAGGTTTACCGCCGTAAAGATGGCAGCAGTGAAGTTAGTTTTTAAGCTGACCAACTATGTAATCATCCGTTCTCATATCATTAACACACTAACCCCTACATTGTTTTTAATATCATTTAATTTAATTGGTATTTTTAGTAGTTTTTAAGTGAATCAATGTACCTGCAAATTAACATGTTTAAAATTTTAGCAATTCACCTAAGCTACAATAACTGCTGAGGATGTTCCTAAATAAGGAACGAAACATGTACTGTTGACTAATAAATTTGCCAAAAGGCAAAAAAAGTATCAAAACGGTGGAAGAATTTTAAATATTGTAAAATTTAGTGATCACGCAGTATAGCCAGGAACTACGAGGTGAGCTGATTAATGCACATGGGACTGTTGTCAGTACACAGACAGTCCGCAATAGACTAGGGGAAGGTCAGCTCAATTCCTGCAGACCTATTGACACAATGTGGACCGGTCCCGAGAAAACTCGTGTTTGCCTACCCGAGCGTTGCGGACCGGTCCCGAGTTATCTCGTGTTACCAGCAGACCCAGCAGACTGAACTTTAGTGCTACGTTTTGAGATATACGGGAACTATTTGGAGGTCAAGGGTGATAGAAATCTGTTGTGTATGGTTCTACACAATCGATAGTCGCATTTCTTTTTGAGTATTCTTCTTATCATAGATTTTCTTTGCATTTCTTGACAACATGTTTACAAAGTTCGAAGAGGCATGCAAGATGGCAGTGCCCAGGGATTACATTTGTTTAGACAAAGATGAAATTATTCGCGAATTATGTGGTGATACAGGCTCCGAATATCTAAGTGAAGCTGAATATTTAGAGTTCGATGATGAAATATCTTCTAACAGAAATGTTTCAAGTGATGACGAGGATATAGTCTTATCTTCAAGGTGTGGAACTCACGTAACGCAGAACGAGTCTGATAATTGTGCTGTGGGTGTAAATATTCTAAATATTGTAAATAATGTAGTGTTTTCTGACAACTGGATTATGGACAACAGTGAACCTAGGCTAGAGGATTTTGAAGGTGCTCCTAGTATAAAGGTATGGCCTAATGAATCTGGAAACATAGGACAAGTAGCAGGATTTATGTTTGGTGAGGAATTTTTTCAGTATGTAACTGAACGGACAAACTTATACTATGTGCAGAATTCACATTCTCATAACGTATCCCCTAAAACACTAAAGTGGACTAATGTCACTAGCAGGGAAATTAAAAAAATATTGCTCTGTGTATATTGATAAGGCAGGTGAAGAAATCATGTCTGAAAGATTACTGGCCAACCAATCCGTTAATAAAAAACCCATATTTCCAAAAACTATGAGTCGAAATAGATTTCAAAAAATACCCTGCATTTCAACAACTATTCAGGAAGGCCACTAGAAAAATACACAGTAGTCCTTAAAAAGCTAGTGAAGTTCTGACAGTTTATTTGAATGCATGCACTCCAGCTTAGAGGTAGTTAGAAAGTGGCCGGGAACAGGGCTGTGCATGGGGTGAAGGGCACCCCGTCCGCAATGTGTTAAAGTGGCCCGGTTGTCCCCTCATCACCAAAGATGCCGTCTGCAGTTTGCACAACAGAATGTCAACTGGCAGCTCCGACACTGCACTCCAGTATTCTTTGCCGATGAATCCAGATTCCAGCTTTCTGGGTCCGATGGTCGTATTCGAGTCTGGTGACATCAAGAAGAAAGAAATTTTCATTGCAACATGCAGGAAACAATGGCTTACAGCGGCGGATCAGTAATGGTTTGAGGAGGAATTTCTTTGAACCATAAAAATGACCTCGTAGTCATTCAGGGGCGATTGACAGCTGTACGCTACATTGAGGAGGTTCTAGAGAACCATGTACTACCGATCGCAGACAATATTGGGCAACATTTCACATTAGTGCATGATGGAGCCACTGCAGATTCTGCTAGGCCCACCAGAGACTTCCTTGCAGCTGCTGGAATTCAAGTAATGGACTGGCCTGCATGTAGCCCCGATCTCAATTGTGTCGAGTATCTGTGGGATCAATTTGGTAGGCGTATCCTGAATCACCCACAGCAACCCCGCACACTCCAGGAGCTGACAGCAGCATTATTTGAAGATGGGGAGCCATCCCCCAGTATGCAATCCGGTGTGCTGTTGTGCTACGAGCCAGAGGTGGGAACACAGAGTACTGAAAAGTGTTAACTGTAAGTTTCAGGTTGTTTTTAGTTGCATTCAAGTGCAGTGACTTCCGGTTTTGGACCACTGTGTCTGTTTGGGACAATCAATCGTAAACGTGCGTGTATTTTTTTGTTCATTTTTGGTTTCTGTACAAATAAATTAACATTTTTTGGTTCTGCATAATCTACGTCTGCAAAATAAATGCACACAAAATATTACAGCCGACCAAAAGTTTGATACTTTTTTTTTTTTAGCAGTATATAATCAACCCTTTAAGTGTGACATTGTTAAATTCCAGGCTGCACCCACAGCGTGCTTAATTTCTAGCCTACTCCCAATGCTGAGTGTGGTATAGTATGAATTTCACTGTAATTTCCAAACGGCCAGGTGAAAAAATGTCAAAAAATATACAATGACATATTACATAGATTATAAACATATGCTAACCTGATTATCCCTGGACATTCACACGTCAATAATGTGACTTTGTGTAGTAGACACCCCATGCGTTCTCATTTCTCGGTGTATTATCATGAATTACGTTATCACGTCACTATCTTCACTGGAAATTGTAGCAAACTCTTCCTCTTTATTATTCTCACACTGAATTACTTTTCCCACCATTAATAACAAGGAAATTAGCTATTTCTGCATCACCAACAACTCTGCCAGGACCTGCCATGTTTACAAACAAACTTGAAACATGTGTGCAGAGTTTAAAAAAATAAATGCCTGTGAATATATGCGACATCTCTTGGCAATAATAGATAGCTCGAAGTATAGCCAAAAGTTTCCACTTCCTGCCATCTTACAATAAAGCAAATAACTATTATGAAATCCACATAGTGGGCATTTCAAATGTCAGTGCATCCGTTGTGAATGCTCTAGATTTAAATGACGAGTCGTCAATTGAGATTCTTCAAGAGATACTGAAAGACAGCTCTTTGAAAAATGATTTGGCGTTTATATCTGCCAATCTAAGCTTCTAGTGTAAAACTATAGACATACAGCGGAACCTCGGATTGCGAGCAACTTGGTCTAAGAGTGTTTTGCAAGATGAGCAAATATTTGAAATAAATTGTGACTTGATATGCGAGTGAGGTTTCGCAATACGAGCGTTACGATTACGTACGTTTCCACCTCCCCTGTGCCTTTGTTTTCCCCTCCCCCTACCACTCTCTTTCCTGGAAAAGTGTGTGTAATCATTTCCCACGCTGGACTTCAGTTGGCGTGCCTCGCTCGCATAGACAACACCGTACGAGAGTACATGTTTTGTTTCTGTCATCTGCGATATAACTGTTCTACAACGATGGGCCCTGTGAACGAAAAGAAGGCTAAAAAGGAATTCGGTCGGAAAAAGGAGATGATTACAGTGGATGAATCTGTTCAATGACAATGCAGTGTCACATTTTCATGAAATCCTCAAAAAGAGGCAAAAGCAACAGTCATTGGACAGGTTCCTTGTTAAAGTTGCACGAAAAGAAAACACTTCCAATGAGCCAACCGATAGCAGTGATTCTGTTAGTGAAATTCGTGCTACACAGTAACTCTTCTCATGTCATCTCTCGTCTCCCTCACACTTACAATGATTCTATTGTAAGGTAAAGTTCTGTTTAATTGTTTTACGTTATATTTTGTTTTAGAAATGTTATGCGAATAAATGTTTTTGTGTTGTGGACGAATCATCCGAGTTTCAATGGTTTCTTATGGGAAAATTTGCTTTGATATACGAGCGATTTGGATTACGAGCATGTTGCCGGAACGAATTATGCTCGCAATCCAAGGTTCCACTGTACTTGAAACCATGTCACCGTAGCAGACCAGTGGGTGCACCGTTGCATCACACATGCTTGGGGAGTTAATGACCATATACAATTTGTGTGAAATTAAATTTATCCAAATGGGGATCTGTTTTTAATATATTCAGCAGGTTTTTCAACTTTCCTTGAGTGATAAACTCTGAAAAGATATATTGATTATTGTAATTACTTTTTTCTAAATTTAAACTGTTGATTTAAGCTTCAATTAGACTTTGTGTTGGTTGATTTAATTATTGTTGAAATCACTAATCTGGAATACTCGGTGCAGCTAATACTAAGGAACCAAGAAAACTCTTTCACTCCTCATTGCTTTTTGATGTAGCAAGACTTGGTACTTCATTACAAGTTTTGGTGTATTGTCCTTTTAAATTTCTAGGTACCGGTATGTTAATAACAGTGTTTTTCTGTAATATGGCTTTAGACTTAAATATATTTTTTAATGTTGTTATTTTATGGACCAACCATCAAAGCAGCCTCAGTACTTGGGGCAGTCTTTTAAAATAAAAAATATTTTTCTAAATTATAATTGTGTATTTTTCAGGTTCAAGGTGAAAGACAGTGCTGCAGAACCTGCACCAAAAAAGAAGAAAGAGATTGGTTACAATTTTGGGAACTTTAACAATTGGTGATATCTTGGCTGGTATTATTGGTAGGTATATACTTTTGTTTTAGCAGGTGACTATTGAGAATGAAGCAGTGCAGTTATTCAGACCAGTTCAACAATCTAATCTTAAAAATAAAGCAGCTCAAGTCAGTGAAATAACATTAAAATGAAGGTTCATTCTAAAACAGTGACTCTTAACTTTAAACTTGTCTATCCAGGCATTATATCTTAACTCGAGGAATTCAAAGAATGATGACGATGATGACTAGGGAGCAGGTTTTTATGTAATTACTTTTTTTTTTGCGTAAGTTTTAACACAAGTTACATAGTTCATTGTTCCTATTGTGCATCCCCAAGTGTAGAAACTTAATCTTATTTCACATAAAAATGCATATTTTCACATTTTTAAAATGTAAATACATATTTTAAGAAAATCTATAATAAGCACATAAATCAGCAATATTTGTTAATCAGTAAAATTTAAAATGCTTCTGTGTTATAAAATAACGCTCATATTTTCATTTTACGATTATGGTATTTTTTTAACAGTGTATTTAACATCATGTATCTGAATGTTTTGGCTATTTATAGACTTCTGTCTAGACGTTCTAAAACTTGCTGATCACAGGCTACGTCATTACATTTAGACACGGAGAGATAAGGTGACGGGTAATACTGTTAAGATATGGGAGACTGGGAAGAATATTGTCCAACCATTAGGTAGTGGGATTTCATCACTCCTAAGAGTAAGGATAGCTGTTCGGGTCCATATATCATTCCCGTAGTCATGTGATTTTGTATGGATTTCTAAGAAATATTTCCTTCAGTGTCCGCTGCTATTCTTTTAATTGAAACAGTGATTCACCGTAAATGCGTGTGTTGTAACCTGCAAAATAATGCCAAAAGAGAAGTCGAGTACAAGGTCGCGTCTTCAACAGTATGTAGTGGAATTAGAAAGCATTTTCACTACTGATGGAAAAGTATTATTTTGCCAACCGTATGGTAAAACAGTAAGTGCAGATCAACATTCTCAAGTAACCCAGAATTTGTCTGGATATAAGCATACTGCGGCTGCTTCACGTGTGCATTCATGACAATTACTTATAGCTGAACCAGCTACTTCAAATGCAGGCCCATCTAAATATTCCCAGTATTATTTAGATGTGTGCAGAGCATTTGTTTGCGCCGACATTCCTCTTGGCAAAATAAATAATCCGGGACTGAGAAATTTCCTAAGAAAGTACATTAATTTTGAGCCTCCAGATGAATCCACATTAAGGAAAAATTATCTCCCAAAATGTTACAAAGAAACTTTACGGAGAATTCAGGCAGTATGTGATAGCGAAAAACTGTGGGTGAGCATCGACAAAACCACTGATTCCAGTGGCAGAAAAGTAGGAAATGTAGTAGTTGGTGTGTTGAAGAATGACAAAACTGCTTGTGAACATTCTTATTTGCTAGCGTGTAAAGAAATGCTTGCTGCAAACCATGTCATTGTAGCTAGGTTATTCAATGAAGCCATGCAAATACTTTGGCCGAAAGGTATAAAATACGCCCATGCATTGCTTTGCCTTACTGATAGAGCAGCTTACATGAAAAAGGCAGCTGAAGGCCTTTCTGTGAGCTTTCCGAAAATGATACACGTAACTTGCGTTGTTCATACTCTACACAGGTTATGTGAAACTGTATGAAACTCAGTATCCTCAAGTGGATAAATTAGTGTCTAATGGCAAAAAATTCTTTGTAAAAGCACCCTCAAGAATCGATCTGTTTAAAGAGAAAAACCCGGATCTTGCGCTTCCTCCTCTGCCTATTGTTACGCGGTGGTGTACCTGGCTTAGCGCTGTGGTATACTACGCAGACAATTTCAAAATTTTTGCATCTGTTGTGAATGCACTAGATTTAATCGACGAGTCGTCAATTGAGATTCTTCAAGAGATACTGAAAGACAGCTCATTGAAAAATGATTTGGCGTTTATGTCTGCCAATCTAAGCTTCTAGTGTAAAACTATAAACATACTTGAAAAATCCACTAACCTGTTGTCCGAAATAGTGATGGAAGTTCACGCTATTGGAAATAAATTAGATTCACTCCCGGCTTCACTGGTACAGGGACTGTTAAAGGTCAAATATCAAAATTTGTTCAGGAAAAACAGAGGATTTCAAACAATGTGCCAAATTTCTAATGAATTAGAGGGTGCTCATGTTGGCGAAATTGATGGCGTTAGTGTTGGTTACATTCCTCTCTTCAACTATGCACGTCTTACTTCCTGTGATGTGGAGCAATCGTTTTCGCAGTATAAGGCTTCTTTAGAGATAATCGGCATGCATTTGTGATGGACAATTTGGAGATGACCTTTGTTCACTGCAATTCTGAGACTACTTTTGGCAACTAATATTCCACCGTGTGATGGGTGAGTACGAACTGGTACCAATTTTTTCAAAGAATATAGGTTGCTTTTGCCATATTTAAACAAAACATTACCTTTAAAAAAAAATAACCATTCATAATATCTACTCTGGCATATCAAAAATTAATGTACCATACTGCACGTTTGGCAGTACCAATGGTACAAATGGCTAGAGAAGAAGGACACAGTAGGAGATGATCATTAGTCTGCTTAGTACCACACTTGCAGTAAACTGTCTCCACAGGAAGGCCCCATTTCTGTAGGTTGGTCTTGCATCTCATGGTACTGGAGCGTAATTGATTGAGAGCCTTCCATCTTGTCCACTTTTCAGAATGTCCAGGAGGAAGTTCTTCCTTTGGAACCATCCATTCTCTCAAATGTTGACATTTTCCCCACCACATTGAGATTCTTGCTTGCTGTGGTGTTCCTTTAAGAGCTTCAGTGCTTGTCAAGAAGCTCTTTCTTGATTTCAGCCTGGGGTTTATAGCTTAGACTTACTTTTTCATTCCCTGACTATATACCGATTTTCATTAAATTCTCTTTGCTCATTTTCTCATGGCTCGGTGTTGATATGGACTTAGCAACAAAAATGCAAATTTATGAATATCTGTTATCATGGCCAGTACGGTAAAAATGTATATAAGACATAAATGATCGGAAATTTAATTCTGTTTAACTTTAATTATGCAGTATTTATCGATAGGACCACTAATAACAAATATTTCAGAATTATATTTTAGGCCTTCCCCTAAACTATCATTTCACTCAGCATGAATAAAATTATTTATAGCCTAGATTGTACTGGCTCTTTCCCTGACTTTACATACCGATTTTCATTAAATTCTCTCCAGCCGTTATCTCGTGATGCGTGTACATACATACAGACAGACAGAAATTACGGAAAAGTAAAAAGTGCATTTCCTTGTTGTCTTACCCACCGTATCTTCCTTCAGAACCAATTACCTCTTGTTGCTGTGGACATGACCAATGCGGAATACCATTCTTTTTAAATTCTGAGCAATGTACAGACAAAACTCTTATTTTATATATATAGATTGATACAGCGTGTAACTACCTGGTGGATAGATACTTTTAGAACAGACTTAACTCTGACACAGGGCCCATTGCCACTACAGCAATGACTGCAAATGTGGTACACGCATGATGAGACATTGGCCTATTTTCATCTTAGGGTTAGACGATATCTATCATGGATCTTCCATGAGCGATAGATTGGCCGGGGAGGGTGAACACCTTGGCCTGCCCGTTTGCCTGACCTTAACCCTTTTGAATTTTGGCTTTGGGATCTCCATAAATGTGGATACACTACGAGAATGAGGGATCAATGCTTGTGATGCAATCTGGCAACAGTCAGGGATGTTCCAAAGAATGCACAATTCCATGCAATGTAGGGTAGAAGGCTGAATGGCAATGGATGGGATCACATCGAGCACATGTTGTGAAGAGTAGATCAAAGACATGGTGATGAACTATGGTAGTAGTAGCAGACCATAACTCAAAAGATATTGCAGTTTGTGAGCAATGTTTATAAGACCTTTTTTCCTTCGTTCGTTTTCCTCTGTAAATATTGGAACCTTTTACAAGGACACCCTGTATAAATTGCGTAGGGTTAAGTATGAAAGTGTGGGAAAAAAAAAGAGCAGTAGCTGGCATTATCATCAGGTAACTTTGAAGGTAACACCATTTCAAGAAGCAGATTACCTCATTTTTGTTTCTGCAAAACTTATTCATTTTATCTTTCTCTATAATAATTTGGTGTGCTGCACAACCTTTTTGCAATTTGCATAAATACTTTTTCCCCTTATATTTCTCGATGTTAGGTCACCCTTATAATGACAAGAACAAGAAGTTCAATAGTCCTTTGCCTAAGTCTGATATTGTACCAAGGCATTATGGATGCACCTAGATGAGCAAAATAGGCTCTAGCGTTTTTTTAAAAAATGCAAACAACACCCCCAGGTAATTTTAATTAACAGACGAATTTTTCCTGCCGATTACAGGTCGTACTTCAACTATCCATCTTGACGAAATCTGAATAATTCGACCAACAATAAGCATAATCTTCACCACTGGACAGTAACGAGATACAAACAAGAAAGGTCTAGCAAAAGAAGGAACATTATACAACCAAGACAAGTTTGCAAGAGCATCATGCTAAAAACCGTCAAATTTAATAAATAACCAGTGCAGTGACATAGAATGAAACCACAGACTTTTTTAATTCAAAAAATAGTTTTTTAATTTGTATAAGTTTTTAATCTTTAACTAACAACTGCCCCCACCCCCAACCTTCACGTACCCTCCCTCCCCCACCACCTAATTGTTCCTTACTAACATAATTTTTAATCTTAATTATGGAAATGTTTTATGCTATTTTTTACCTAAGCATTATGTGAAACAGCTGATGATGATTGCTAAGTAATCGAAACATGTACTGTAAGTTTTAATGACAAAAATTTAGCTGAAGGCTAAATAAAAAAGGAAAGTATCGATCAGGTGGAACCTTTTTCATTAGTTAACTTGATTACAATATTGATACGGAATGAAGTGGATAGTATGTAATACATCAGAGGTGGTATGTCTAAATCGGTATTGGGGAACAATAACCTTAACCATTGTTCACATAAACTGCACTTAATTTATATAACTTCAAGATTTGATTACCCCATTTATATTTATTTCAAAAAGCCCAAAATCCAAGAAAGCCAGAGATGTAGTAAAGCCGATGAGTTTTTTGCTTTACGTCGTACTGACACAGATAGGTCATATGGCGACGATAGGACAGGGAAAGGTTAGGAGTGGGAAGGAAGTGGCCATGGCCTTAATTAAGGTACAGCCCCAGCATTTGCCTGCTGTGAAAATGGGAAACCACGGAAAACCATTTTCAGGGCTGCTAGCAGTGGGGTTCGAACCTACTATCTCCCGAATACTGGATACTGGCCGCACTTTACTGACTGCAGCTGTCGAGCTCGGTGATGAAGTATTTAATGATAATGCCTGATGCAGAAGAATTCTATAAAATATTAGTAAATTCTGCTTCCCAAAATAAGAGGAATTTTTGCTGTTTGGTACTGTGAAGATGAGCCTACATTGTAGCAGTACAGTCATGGGAGCAGCTGACTGAAGATGTCCTTTTGTGTTTTCATGTTAGTCCTTGTCTCCTATTTCTGTTGCTCCCTCTTCCCACACTGACCTGCCATTATGTTCGTCCATTTATGTGTTCCTTTCTTGTTTCTATGTCTCCCTATATATGTCTTGTTTCTGAGAAAAGTGTATCTGTGAGAAACTTATACAATACTGTCCACTCGTTTTTTGGTGACTACACAAGGTGGTAAGTGTCATTTGAAGAATACTGAACACATCAGCCAGAGCCAAGTCAGACAGGCCACAGATTACCAGACAGGGAAGAGTGGAAGTCGCAGCAGCTTAACTCTCACCTTGCTGCCATCTGCTTCTAGTGTATCCAGTATCCCATTGGCCATAAGATCTGAGCAGGAAGCTTAGCATAATTTGTAACAAAATTTGGTGTCCAGAAATGTGCTTCCTTTGGATATACAGGAACTCAAATACATATAGAATCATTAGGTTCCTTGCTACAGTATTAATCATCATCATCATCATCATCACAATGCCCCATTCCAGTCGCCCAGGTGTGGTTTACAGTATTGGATTAAGAAAATTGTGCTCTGCTCTAACCCAGCAGGTACCCTAATATCATTGAAAGTGATGACTTTCATCTTCCAGTGTAGAAGTAATAAATAAATATATATAGAATAAATAAGTGAATGTTCTTTATGCACTGAAAAATAATAATTTAAGAAATTTAGACACAACATTGACAGTACAGTCCAAGAATACTTCATTATAACCTCTGAAAATCCACTAAAAGATCAGTAAACTTTCACAGCAAAATTAACCACAGTCCACCTCACAAAGTTAGACATTCACGAAAGTTGAGAAAAATCAACTGCCTAGCTCTAGGCTATGATGTTATGAAAATATTACCCTCCTCACTTGCTTACATTCTTGTTAGATATAATGACTTATTCCTACTGCTGCTGTGAAGTCGTCTTCAATTGGGAGTGGTTGGCATGCTCCAGTATTGCAACTTGGCTTCATTCCGGACCATTTTTAGTCAGCCAGTATACTCGTCCTTCAAATTGTCTTTCCACTACACAACACTGCAGCTCAAAGCCTCTTGGCCTTGCTGCTGCTTGATCATCAGAAACAGTTTTCTAGTGGATTTGAGTTGGCTACACAGTATGGGTCATGTAGCTGAAACCTTTTACTCAGAAGATGGTGAGTTTGAACCCCATTGTCAATGGTCCTGAAGGTGATTTTCTCTAGTTTCCTATTTTTACACCTGGCTAATGCTGGTGCTGTACTGTAAGAAGGCCAAGTCTTCTTCCTCCCCAGTCCTAGCCCTCTTTTGTACTATCATCACTAAAAACCTATCAGTGATAGTGTGACATTTACCATTTGCAAAAAGAATCTCTGTTCTTACAAAAATAAAAATAGTTTTGAATTGAATTGTATTTACTTTTGAGGTGGAGAGTACAAGATATGAATAATTTTATTCAGTATGGCTTGACAAAATTGTTAAAATCATATTTCTCCCACTTTTTTTTTTTTTTGCTAGTTGTTTTGCGTCGCACCGACACAGATAGGTCTTACGGCAACGATAGGACACGAAAGGGCTAGGAGTGGGAAGGAAGTGGCTGTGGCCTTAATTAAGGTACAGCCCCAGCATTTGCCTGGTGTGAAAATGGGAAACCACGGAAAACCATTTTCAGGGCTGCCGACAGTGGGGTTCGAACCTACTATCTCCCGAATACTGGATACTCCCACTTTTGACATTATGGACTTGTGTTTGTTTTCTCTGCATGAGATGTGTATGGGTTTTTTTTTTAATGGGTATATGGATTCATTTTATTGTTGTCATCTATTCCTTCTTTTCACAGGTGAGATGCTATAGAGTATGGAGTTAGTTTTGTACATTCTACATAACTTAAAGAAAAAAATGTTTTCGTGAAGAATCTTCAGAGGTTTTGTGGACTGAAGACAAAATACCATCTCATCAACTGAATTTTTATTAGGGGACGGAATTGAGACTTGATGAGAAACCAATAAGCTGAATAGTTTGCGCAGTAATATAACTGAATATATTTGTCACATTCATTCTGTTCATCTGAAGAATGGATGAGGACGGATGTGAACGAATTCCTAGGTATGATTAGTTAGTTGCCATATAAAAATAAGCCTTCTCTGCACAGGTCATGAAGGTCGTTGGAAGAGTATAAGATAACAGCTTCCGCTATCCATAACCTCGATACTACTTTGCCCACAGGAATTAATCTGGTAGGTATTAAACGGTTCGTTGAGGGAATATTTTCCCTGCGCCATGTTGGGCGACCAAAATTTATGTGCCTTCAGCTACACCTTTCTTCTCTAACCCGGTAAAAATATTTTTGCGTCAACATGCATTTGGCTGGGGTGTCGATCTCCCTTTCAAACCCCACTGTTGGTGACAAATTTTTATGAACTGATCCGCTTAATCCTGCGGCATCTTTCTCTTTCCTTGCTCTACAGTTGGTAATAAATCTTCTTGAAGCGCTCTAACGTTCGGGTGAAAGACTAATTTATTTAGGGCGAATGGTCTTCTACTCTTTCCTCTATGATAATTACACGTCGGCGTTCAAGAAAGTCTCTAGCTAACTGCACTATACATCTCAGGGATTAAAATTATATATATATTTTAAAAAATTATTTTTCTTTTTTACGTGGACTCGACTGGGAAACCGTGCCTCTTATTTTCTAGTACGTCTGCATAACCATCTGTTCCTTAATTGTAATTATAATCAACTTTCAAGTTCAGCCAACCATCATCCTCCAAGAAATTATCTTAAAAATTAACCTTCTATACTAAAATTAGCAATAATAATAATAATTTCAATTCTTAAATACTAGCTTTATTTATAATTATTTAAACATTCATTTGCATACATCATAATCTCATTCGAGATAAAGAAAATTCTTGTTTGAAGTTAAATTATTACATATTAAAAGAAAAATGTTGAAATTATTAAAGAGAAATGTCAAAATAGTGACTGTCAGACAATACGATTGTCAAAAATAATGAATGACAAGAATGTCGAATGTCAAAATATGACGAATGTCAAAATATTGAATGTCAAAAATGCCTCTTCACTTTTATAACCTCAGATCACTACTCTCATGCTATCCACTTCTAACTTCATTCATAACGTAGGCAGAATAAGTAAAGTTCCATCAGCATAGCTTCCAATGGCTACATCTTAAAATATATCAACAAATAAACAAAAAATGATATATATATATACATATTATCTGTAACTGGATAAATATCCAAAATATTTCCTGAAAAATATGTAGAAGTTCTCTAACATAGCCTTGTCATTTTTATAAGCAGGTCATACCTCTACCAAGGTCAAATCTTCACTTAAATTCCATCATCTGGTCGCAAAAATTCAAGGGATACTGTAGGTGACATTTCTTAATTTGTTAATGGCAGTAACATAAAATTTATGAAGACACTTTCATCAATGATCGATTGTTTCGGCTTAAATCGGTTAAAATACTACGCAATATGCTAAATTCTCCTTGAAAATACCGTGACTGTACTATAATATCAGTTATTTGGAAATGATCTTTTGATAATCGTACACCGTTATTACCCTGTAAGTTCAATAAACAAATATCACCATATGAATATCACATCAACCCACATTATACATCACTCCATAATTCACATTGCTATCACGACAAATATAACCTAGAATTAGAATTGTGTCGTGAAATTTTTCATTTTTTTTTTTTTGCTAGGGGCTTTACGTCGCACCGACACAGATAGGTCTTATGGCGACGATGGGATAGGAAGGGCTTAGGAGTTGTAAGGAAGCGGCCGTGGCCTTAATTAAGGTACAGCCCCAGCATTTGCCTGGTGTGAAAATGGGAAACCACGGAAAACCATTTTCAGGGCTGCAGATAGTCTGATTCGAACCTACTATCTCCCGGGTGCAAGCTCACAGCCGCGCGCCTCTACGCGCATGGCCACCTCGCCCGGTTTTTCATCAATTAACCTTAAATAAATATCTCTCATCATATTTTGTCAAGAATACCATAATTCCACACAATTGTATCAACGAATATACATCAATCACAATACTCACAACTCTAACCTCATAATTCCGTCGTATACATTTTCTGCCACACATATAAATATCAATTAATCCTTTCTTGGCAACGTATAATTCAAAAAATTTGATATCTTAACACAATAACGCTTTAATGGTCTCTAATTACCATTCATATAAGAGATGCACTTTCCTTGTCAAAGAATGAACATATCAGGCTTATATTTACTTACATTAGGTGGTAGGTTGGTGTTGAAACTAGTCTCAATATCCTGCAAGTCAATCTATTTTTCATTTCGCATTTCAACTATATTGGATCACATTGATCATGGTATACTTCTTTGGAAATAAGTCGAAGAATTATTATCAAAGCTCTTCACTAGTGAATATCATCTTCCTTATATATGACTGTTATCTTATGTGGTTGAGGATTACCTAAATCCATCATTAAAACAATATTATGAATTCTTTCGCGAAGACACTGCACATTGAAATTATCTCAAAGATACGTATGTCGACCTCTTTCATAACAACACATATAGCAACTAACTACATATTAGGTTAAATATGGATAATCTACAAATTAATTTCATGGAACTTAGCTTATTTTGCCCACATTACTGGACTGGGATGGGTTTCATCTCACTCTTCTTCAGGACATCATCTCCAGGTTATGGCTGCGTCATATCCGGGTTGTGGTTACCAGTCTCGGGTTCGGAGAATCAGCTGGTTGGTTTCAGTCAGATGCCAATCCCATTCTCAGCTTAGTTGCTCATCATGATGCCGTTGTATACATGCTTCAGAAACATATTTAAAGATATCATTAGTTTCATAATTCTATTATCTATTGAATGTTCTTGAATCTTATTTATACTAGACAAAGTAGATTATAACACCATAGACATCAATATTCCAGATTGAATGACTTAGAAAATGCTTAAATATCTCCTTGTTTGATGAGAATATACTTCAAAATTAGCAATATCCCATTTCTGTTCTAATCAAACCTTGATAAATTTCGATTCAATCCTAGTCTACTGATAGCTATTCTTTTCTTTGTCCTTTTAAATATTGCGCTTAACAGTCTTGTTACACATATGACGATTGGCATTATGTTTCTGTATTACTAATCGTTTCTTGTCCGACTCATTGGCTGAATGTTCAGCGTACTGGCCTTCGGTTCAGAGGGTCCCGGGTTCGATTCCCGGCCGGGTCGGGGATTTTAACCTTCATTGGTTAATTCCATTGGCCCGGGGGCTGGGTGTTGGTGCTGTCCCCAACATCCCTGCAACTCACACACCACACATAACACTATCCTCCACCACAATAACATGCAGTGTCCTACAAATGGCAGATGCCGCCCACCCTCATCGGAGGGTCTGCCTTACAAGGGCTGCACTCGGCTAGAAATAGCCACACAAAATTATATATTATTACTATTTGTTTCTTCAAGAATTCAAGAAATCTTCTTTCCAAAACAAGCTCCTTTTCTTTTATGTGTTCATTTCCTCATACAATTTCGTCTTGATACTCAACGTAATACTCGATTGTTCACCTTGCTGGTTTTAACAATTAACAATTCTGCATTTTTCTTAATAACGGCCATTTGGTTTTTGTTGATCTGAACATTCTTACTTCCTGTTCATGGCCTATTTGATTCGACATGTCTCTATTTCCTTTCAACATATTCACGGCCCATTTAATTCCATATGTCTGTACTTTCTTGTAACATATTCACAGCCTATTTAATTCCATATGTCTGTATTTTCTTGTAACATATTTTTCTACTGCAGGACTTCTGATATTTTATCGCAATTCATGGCAAAAGTTATGATTTTAACACCTCGTTTTGACATAATCAGCGCAATGAAACGGTACAGTACTAATTATTTGTCCAGACTGAGTGAACCCCAGGGTCATGTGTGTCTTCAGCAGTGGAAATCTTCTTGTTCCTTAATTTTTCAACATGCTAACAGGGAATCAAACCTTTGTCCTTCCAAAATACCTATACATCATCTTAATATCACATTTACTCACATACGTTTTGCATTTTGAAATAGTTGGATTAGTTGAAACCTCTAATACAACAAATCCAATACTAGCATTTACCAGTAATGATATCTATAACTCAACAGTGAATTGCCATTGAAAGCTGAGTTTTTGTGACAACGTATCAACAATAGAAGTCATAAGAGCAAAAATTTGATTTCCTTGTAAGAAAAGAAATACAGTAAAACCTTGTTAATTCAAAGTCGTTGGGACTCAAAAATCGTACTTCGAATTACGTGATATTGAATTAACCACCAAGTCGTAATTCAGAAGTGCCAACCCTTGCCACGTTACAAAATATTCTAAGATCCATTACTGCATGCGATTAACCTTGATTCACAGTTTAAACCTGTGAATTTCAGGGACCAAAGATTGGGAAATTTCCAAGCGATGCCTTTTACGCCGACCAGGTTACCTCTGCCACCGATGACAAAACAACAGAGGGATCTTTGTTAGAGAATGGTGATGACAACAGTAAAATCTAAGGAAAGAGTTTTTATAATCCTCTTAAATTACAGTACGAGATTCTATAATATACGTGAAGTGACAAACTCTTATCTGTATGTTTTATACCCATTTTACTATGTTTAGTTCATGTGGTAGAATACTATGTTTAATATATACATTTCCTAGTTCAGGTAGTAAGTGCCGAGACATCCCAGAGATGCACAGTTCAGTTCATTTCAGTAATATATATACAGTATAAGGTTCCTGTAAAATATGGATCCAAGGAATTGAAAATAAGGTTGGCAAATTAGAAGTCACAGTGCGATTTTAAAAAAAAAAGCTAATTTAATCAAAATTAGTGTGCCGTCCCAACTAGCTGTGATGTTAGGAATAATTGTTATGTTAATAAATAAAGCTGAAATACATTGAAATTAGCAAAGAAAGTAGGTGTAATATAAATGTTCCCTAAAATTTCTAATAAATTAATTTTTAACTTCAAAACAAATTCAGTTCAGAATTTACTATTTAAATTTACTTTTACACTGAAATGCTCAGAAAATAAAAATCACTGTGTATTTAAAAAAATGTTATATAAAAGATATTCCCTCATGTTAGGCGTGTTGTGTTGGCAAGCAAAACGATGTACGATCACTGATTTAAATACATAAAGCTGTCCTCGTCCTGAGGTGGTGCAGGGTTGTTTTTTTTTTGTTTTTTTGTTTTTTTTCAGGTTTATCCCTAGTGGAGGTGAGCTGCATGTACCTTCCTAACCACTCATAAACCCATATCAGCCCTCTTGCCAATCTTAAATTTCTGATAGTAACAGTAATCAAACCCAGGTCCCGAGGACTTCCCCATACTAGCCCTCTTGCCAGTCTTAAATTTCTGATAGTAACAGGAATCAAACCCAGGTCTCATAGGACAGCAGTTTTTGCTGCTAACCGTTACAGTACGGAGGTGGATATGATCACAGATAACACTTTGACAGTTCAAAGAACTTCTTATCACAGAGTGAATTGGCCGTGCACTTAGGGGTACACAGCTGTGAGCCTGCATTTGGGAGATAGTGGATTCAAACCTCACTGTCGATAGCCATGAACGGTTTTCCATTTTCACACTAGGCAAATGCTGGTGGAGTACCTTAACTAAGGTCACAGCCGCTTCCTTCCCTCTCCTATCCCATCATTGCCATAAAACCTATCTGTTTAATGCAACATAAAGCCAATTGTGAAAAGAACTTCTTATTGACTGGGTCATACTGGCACAGTATGTAAGTAGGTAGGTACAGTCCTCAGCCCAAAGGCTGGTTGGATCTTCAACAAATCTACCATTAGCTGTCTAAGATGGCCTTATTCTCACTGGAGTGGTGTATTAGGGAAATGAGGAATGAGGTAATTTTCTGTTGTGTTCCTCACTGAGCCAGAAGGTGGTGTACATTTTAGTCTGCCAAGCCCAGTAAAACGCATAAAAGAACTGACCGTATGAGCAGCATTTTTACACCATTTAACACAAGGACTGGCTGTATAAGAAATGGCATTACTAGCATCGCTCACACCATGCCAAGGATGAGAATGAGACAGACAGACAGAAAAATAAAAGTAACAAACTTGATCTAGCCCACACCAGGAGAAACAGTGCACTCTGCACACTGTATCTCACTGGAGATGTATCTGGGCACTAACTTTTATCCTGTACGCAAAATTTCTGTAAAAACTAAGGTTAATGATGGTATTCTCATTCATTTCAGGTTACCTTACATTGCGAGGGTACCGATGTTGCAGTGAAGTCCACTACTGTAAGACATTATGTTCTATGTTTTTCCTTGTATAATTTACACACACTTATTCCAAGACAATTTTTCCCAAAAAGAAGGTGTACAAAATATGTGCATAAATGCAGTACATTTACTAAAGTAATAATTTCAGGTTTTTGTTTTATACAAATTTTATTGTAAGTTTGAAAGTAAAGTCCTTTTTCATTGAAGTATATTATATGTAACTCAGCTTCCATAATTTCATTCTGAAGTTATTGTAGCTACTAGAGAGTGTTTAATAAACTTTTTTATGTACTCCTCAAAAGATTTGAGATGCTTAAACAATGAAAATAATGGTCTTTGATCAGTGATTTATTGAATCAAGATTAAGTACTCTTCCTCCTAGCATAAGATTACTGCAACTGATTCCCACATCAGTCCCTTATATCTAACAAAATTAAACATAAACCTCGTAGTTTGACCAATTTATGTCTTGGACAAAGAGCGCCATGTCGCATTACCATGTGCGGAGAGTTTCACTGTAAGGTCTTGTTTACTTCTTTTTGTATATAATGTAAATATAATATAGAAAGCGCATAGTCGTAATCATAAGCTGTGTTATTTCACAGCTGGAGTAGAAAATAAATTATTGTAAAGAAACTTAAAGAGCTTTTCTTAAACTGTTTGTTTCCAATTATTGAAATACTTTCTCCTCTGTCTTCATAATAAAATGTTCCTCTACTGAAGAATATGTTTAGGCCTAGTAATAAAAAACTGATTTACTTTTTCATACTGGTATGCTTACCATAAAAATATGTTGAATTACGAAGCCTTGCACCTGTCTTTGCATAGACATCTAAAATTGATTTAACTCCAGCCTTAAGAGGAAAATTGAGATTCAGTCTAACTGGATCTTAAAAATCAACTTTAAAGGTGATGGAATAATTTATGGCGACCATGTGATACACAGTCTTAGCCCAATGAAGGCTGTAGTGTATAGAAACATTTTTTTAATGAATAAGTAAGAGGGAGGATTTGGTTGAGAGCCATAGAATTTACATGAAGTAAATTTCATTTTCGATCCGTATTGACCGTTACCTATGTTATATAAATTGAAAAACTAGTGTATGGGTTCCACCTAGTTAATACCTATAAGTGTATTTACAATTCAAAGTTGTAAAAGCATCTTATTAAAATAACAGGACATGTTTCAGCCATATTAGGCCATCTTCAGCTGTCTAGAATTAACTTAAAATTAATATAGTAAAAGTTACAAAACATTAATAAAATTCACACTCATATATGGTATTTATAAATTAAAATAAGTGCATGTTGAATCATGATCACATGAAGAAGTCCCTAGATGTAATTGTCAACTTAACCAGCGTACAGGCATGATATGACATAAACACAGAGCTGTTATTTCATATCGCACAACATGATCGGAAGGCAGTTGATTTCCACGCAGTAGTCTGGTTGGCATTAAATCTTGATCTACATTTCTGAATTCATAATATTTTAGAAGTTTTTATATTAAGTGGAACAATAATTTTACTGAGTCAACTGTCATTATTTTTGCATGAAACGAATTTTAAGGACAGAACAAACTTTTAATTACATCATCGTAATTTTACGTAGAACTGTTCTAACTTCATCACATTACATCTAGCGACTTCTTCTTCTGATGATTCAGCATGCACTTATTTTATTTATAAATACTGTATATTATGTGAGTGTGAGTTTTATTCCTGTCTTGTAACTTTTAGTATATTAATTTTAAGTTAATTCTAGACAGCTGAAGATAGCCTAATGCGGCCAAAACTTGTCCTGTTATTTTAATAAGATGCTTTTACAACTTACAGGTATTGACTAATTGGAACCAATATACCATAATGGTCAGTACTGAAACCATCCTCATGAACTGACTCCATATTCATTAAGTGAGGTTCGATCCTAGATCAATCTGGTGTTATTTGAAGGTACTCCAATACGCCATCCTCATGTTGGTAGATTTACCAGCACATAAAAGAATTCCTGTGGGGCAAAATTTTGTCACCTCGGTATCTCCTGAAGCCGTAAAAGTAATTAATGGGACGTAAAACCAATAACTTATTGTTATTAGACTCCTTCCTCGTGGATCTGTTCCCACTGAAACTTGCGTGCTTCAAGATCCTGTTTTATTTGGTTTACTTCATTGTCTCTTGCCCACCAGTTCCCTCTGTTCTCTAGAGGTCAATCCCCTTTTCATCTTTGGTCTCTGAAAACCATAAAAGTAGTTAGTAGGACATAAAACTAATAGCATTATTATCGGCAATCGATTACTGTACCTTTTATATATTTATTGAGAAACTCGACGACTTTCCAAACCTGGACTGCCGCAACGACAAAATTTAACTACATCAAACAGAGGTAATAAAATTAAATGTGAAGTTGCCCAGACCAAATTCTCAGCCTGAAACTAATATTGGAATATTACAAGTGCAGTAATAAAAGAGCTCTGTATCTCATTCATAGATTTCAAGAAAGCATATGATAGTATCCATATTAAAAAATCTCTGGATCATACAGTCTTCATCCCAAATTAATAGATCATCAAACTAACTTTAACCAACACAGATTCGAAGGTAAAGTTCAAGGGAGAAGTATCAAAATCTTTTACAATAAAAACTGGCCTCGGACAAGATGACTGATTATCTCCACTGCTTTTAGTACTGTATGGCTCTCGATTACATCATGAAACTTTGGCAACCTACAGTCAAAAGTGGAGCAAACTCTCAATGAGAACAAACTACTTGGGATTTTCAGATGATTGAGCTTGACTTGGAAGAAGTTTGAGTCCTGATCACCAGTCTCCAAAAAATTGCCCTAAAAATAGGATTGCAAATATCATTTGAGGAAACTTAGATCATGCCCATTACCCCTGAGCATAAATACAGTCTTCATAAATGAAAATCCACAGCCTGTTTCCAGTCATTCGACTGGGTCAGGAATGAATGAAGCCCCCATCTAGTGGCGAGGATAGGAAATGTGCCGGCTGCACTCCTCTGGGACAGTGACTGACACATGAAATGAAATGTTAATGGAGAGTATTGCTGGAATGAAAGATGACAGGGAAAACCGGAGTACCCGGAGAAAAAACCTGTTCCGCCTCTGCTTTGTCCAGCAAAAATCTCACATGGAGTGACAGGGATTTGAACCACAGTACCCAGCAGTGAGAGTCTGGCGCGGTGCCACCTGAGCCACAGAGGCTCAAAGTCTTCATAAATGATCAAAAAATTAACATAGTTATACAATTTAAATATCTTGGAGAAATTATTGCACAAACTGAAACAAGAAAGAAATGTGGATAAATTGAACTAACAAAATAAAAAATGCCCAATTTCTAACCTGGTACGTATAATAAGAAATGCCTGTCAGTAGACACTAAGATCCAACATTATAAAACCATAACTCTTCCAGAAGCCACTTACACTTGTAAAACCCTGTTCTAAATAAAAAGCAAAAGCAGAATTGATCTGTTACTCAAAACTGCAAGAAGAATCATCAGAATTTGCATAAATAAAAGACAACAGGTCGAAGGAGCCTGGATAATCCTTCCTAATGAAACTGTCTATCGAGAGATTGACCCAATCACCAGCACAATGAAGAAGAAAAGAATCTTGTATTTCTTTCACATCTTGCGACTGCCAGGAAATCGGCTTTTATGACAACTAGTGATGAAAAATCTTTGAAAGAAGACAGTAGGGTAGTGGATCCACGAAATTCAGCAAGACCTCAAAGCAGTTGGACTCGAGATAGCAGATGCAAAGAACAAAAAATAAAATTAACACCCTTCTTAAGTCACAAATTTCAGTAGAAATTACATATAGAAGGGCTATAGCGATTTCTGACAAACTGAGAAAATTACAATCGGAACAAATGAAAAATTACTGGGCAGATCTCAAGAACCAAATAACACAACCTTCAAAGAGAAACGTGGAATGACTCAAGTGGTCCAATGTGGCCAATAAAGTTAATAATAAAAATAATTTATTATTATTTATATTAAACATTATTTGATAGATAACTAAATAACCAAAGACTAATAAGACAATATGTACAGCATTAAGACATTAACAGAGATGGAAAAAAGCAAAGAGCAGCACATTCAGCATTAGGAAATTGAAGGGGATACAGAGGGAGTAGTAAACATGTGATTTTAAAATAGACTGGCAACTACCAAAAGATGGATTCTGGACTTTTGTCAGCTGAATCTGTCCCAGAAGTTTATTTAAAAAAAAGACTTACTTTGCCACATACTTCTACCATTAAATCCAATCCAGTGTTCTCACCTTAGCTGCTGGGGTTCCATAAATGTAGGCTGAGAGCATTCAGTTCATACAATCATGAAATCACTCATTCAATAATGAATGATCTCTCTCCAGTTGGTGGCTGTCTGAGATTGGGAGAGAGGAGTGTTGATTCATTCATGCATGCATGAATACAATTCAATCATGCAATAATTCATTCAGTCATTCATTCATACATGGTTCATGTTTGTGGGTTACTGTAGTCACGTCCTAGTTCGTGAACCAAGGGCAACGGCTGAGTGGCCTAGTAAGTGGTCCTGAGAGTCGGGATACCAGTTGCTATGGAATGGTAGTGGGCATCTCGGACATATTCTGAGTCATGGCCCTCCTTGTGCTCAGGCGGCTAGGACTATACAACTCACCGGTGGTCCATAACCCGTTAGAGGAGAGATCCTCACTTGGACTATGTGCAAGTAGGGCAGCATCCTGCTTCATGAATTTACCGAGCTCAGAACACTTTAAGCAAGCCTTGGACCTATGGGAGTAATGGAGTCCCACTCCCATTTGACAGGCGAGGGACTCCTTGGAAACAACTTGGTGAACAAAATGGAATTCGATGGGGAGCTATCAATATTAATGGGGCTTATGGAAGAAAGAAGGTAGAACTGGCTGAGTCAGCAAAGAGGATGCATCTGGATGTGCTAGGAGTAAATGATATTCGGGTAAGGGGAGATAATGAGGAAGAGATAGGAGATTATAAAGTGTACGTGATGGGTGTTAGAAAGGGAAGGGCACAGTCTGGGGTAGGGCTCTTTATCAGGAATACCATTGCACGCAACATAGTTTCTGTTAGGCACGTAAATGTGCGAATGATGTGGGTAGATTTGTCAGTGGGAGGAATTAGGACAAGAATTGTGTCCGTGTATTCACCATGTGAGGGTGCAGATGAGGATGAAGTAGAAAAGTTTTATTAAGCATTGAGTGACATCGTGGTCAGGGTCAACAGCAAGGATAGAATAGTGCTAATGGGCGATTCCAATGCGAGAGTTGGGAATAGAACTGAAGGATACGAAAGGGTGATTGGTAAATGTGGGGAAGATATGGAAGCTAATGGGAATGGGAAGCGTTTGCTGGACTTCTGTGCTAGTATGGGTTTAGCTGTTACGAATACATTCTTCAAGCATAAGGCTATTCACCGCTACACATGGGAGGCTAGGGTACCAGATCCATAATAGACTATATCTTAACAGACTTTGAATTCAGGCCTCTCACCGCTGGGTTCCATGGTTCAAATCCCGGTCACTCCATGTGAGATTTGTGCTGGACAAAGCGGAGGTGGGACAGGTAAACCAGTTTTCCCTGTCATCTATCATTCCAGCAACACTCTCCAGTATCATTTCACTTCGCCTGTCAGTCATTAACCCCCAGGGGAGTGTGACAGGCTTTGTCAGCTGGCACAATTTCTATCCTCGCCGCTAGATGGGGCTTCATTCCTTTCATTTCATTCCTGGTCGAATGACTGGAAACAGGCTGTAGATTTTCATTTTTCAATTATTACTACTAACATGCTCAATTAAAGTCATCATATTAAGAAATTACTTTGCTTTTTGTTTACAGAACTATTCTTAGAGTAACGAATAATTGTTGTTTCATTTGGAAATACTATACACCATCACTCTTTATGTCATCCATTCACATCCTCTTTAGGTAAGTTTCAATATTTTCTGTTTACAATTAGCTTGTGACCTTAGGCAACTATGTGGAAACTATGTGAATAACTGGGTTATTCAAGTATATCTAATTTACCTATATATACTGATTTGGATTGTTCGGTATGTACAAAATACAGATATTGTTACATATATAGATCTTATTACTAAATTGAACATAATATGCCTGAAATTAATTGCGGTTGCATAAATTTGACCTACGGTACTTAAAATTTGCCTCACACTGTAATTAAGTAGAAACGGAATTAATCGTTACGTATTTTATGTTTTACAGAGATGCAATTTGGTACGAAAGCCCCCTCGCTTTTACTCGAACATACACTTGTTGAGAGCAAAGCAACTCCCTATTTTTCATAACTTCACAGGACCATTGGCAATTTTACATTAGGCCGAAACATGCGGTAGATTTACTGGCACGTAAAAGAACTCCTGCGGGACTAAATTCCGGCACCTCGGCGTCTCCGAAAACCGTAAAAGAGTAGTTAGTGGGACGTAAAACAAATAACATTATTATTATTATTATTATTATTATTATTATTATTATTATTATTATTATTATTATTATTATTATTATTAGGTTTTAGATCAAGTGCAGTCTATAACCATTGTGTGGATACTTACAAAATGATCAAAGCCCATGCGATACCGCCCACAATGGACATTACTTTGTTTATCAATAACTAACAAGCCATAACGTTTTGATGACCAATATGAAGCACACAGTCGTTTAAAGTTATGAAATATCATATCACTGTTAACATGATCGTCATACACATGTCACATGTTGAGTTTATCTTGTCGAAGAAGCACAATTGATATTAGCGTTGTCACGCATCAATTGCTTAGGCTCATGAGAATAGGTTTGACATAACTAAAAACAACCTTCATATTTATGACGCCCCATACTCAAGTATGCACGAATAACATCTCGCTATTCTGTAGCGACATCGTCAATGATCATAAGAGAATTGGGTAGCACGTCATCTGGTGGCAATACATGCTCACACGCATTAAATTGAAAATATCTCAAACTATATAGCTTTTACGAGATCTTGCATAATAAGTTGTAGAACAATATACAGCGGTTGATAGGGTGACTGTACGAAAATGTAAATGTTTTGGAAGCATATGCCACTTGAAGAGAGGTAATAAGTGTAAGTAAAAAATTGTCTTGTCGCATCCAGATGGCCCAGTTATGATTCATCGAACTGTGGAGGGAAACAATATTTCATAACGACTTTGCGTAGTTATAGCAGAAATAGGTAGGAGATGTGACACTATGTCACTGACAGATAGCATGCCCTGCTGCTTTATAATCTTCATGCTGACTGAATAAAGAAGTGGCACATCATATGAATATATAACGAAAACGCAACAACTACTAACTCTCCGTTCGTAAATCACTCTTGACGAGAAAAGCCGTGTACAGACTGGTGAAACTACCGTATCCTGACATTATGAAGAAGAAAACTGAGACTATTGGATGGAATGAAGTTGTAAAGGCTGCGCGAAAAGCTTTTTGAGGAGAATACAATCCACGAGTTGCTATTACTAAAGCCCTATGCGCAGCTAGAGCGAGAATGTGTGCTAAGAATAAAGCAATGTTTAGCAATGGTGCTCAAATTATTCATGTACCAAAACGAGGTGGATTCCTTCCAGCGCTCTTTGCAGGACTAACGGCTTTAAGATCTCTGCTGCGCGGCGCTAGTGCTGTAGCAAGTACTTTTAAGATAGTAAAAGAGGGGAATCTGCAGTTGAAAAGCGTGAGCATAATAATAATACGATGGAAACAATTGCATTGCGAGGTAAAGTTGTACACATGAAGCTAGCGCCATAAAAAAGCAGGCTTGGTATCTACACATCGCCAAAAAACGTCTACTGAATGCAGTGTCACATCGAGCTCTACGCCGCGAAGAAGTTGCTACGTATACCAAAAACCTAGAAATTCACGATTTTCGCAGTGTGTATATGCGAGACCAGCTACCGGCATGCCCACGGAAATGTGAGATGCTGTAATAAACTTAGACGCCAGTCGTGGACCTGGAACTCATTACGTTGCCTACGTAAAACGTAAGTCTAAAGCATGATATTTCGATAGTTATGGAGACTTACCCCTCCATTTGAGCACATGCGATATTTTGGAAGCAGTGCAGACATTGTTTACAATAAAAACCGTGTGCAAAAATTCAATTCACGCATGTGTGGGCGATTATGTCTAATATTCTTATACCAAACCCAGACTTAAGACAAAAAAGGATTAGTGTACACGTATTGACGAACGTTGCAAAACAGGGCGAGATGGCCGTGCGGTTAGGGTCGCGCAGCTGTGAGCTTGCATCCAGGAGATAGTGGATTCGAACCCCACTGTTGGTAGCCCTGAAGATGGTTTTCAGTGGTTTACCATTTTCACACGAGGCAAATGCTGGGGCTGTACCTTAATTAAAACCACGGCCGCTTGTTTCCCACTCCTAGGCCTTTCCTGTCCCATCGTCGCCATAAGACATCTGTGTCGGTGCGACGTAAAGCAAATAGGAAAAAACGTTGCAAAAATGCTCACTGTAAGCGGAGAAGGACCTGAAACTACTGACTACTTTAATCCACCGATCGAACTCAATCATCGGCTACATATTCTTGGACTGGTATCATTTGAAAGCTACAATAAAATCTATAACGTGCGAGATTGCAGAAACAAGTTCCATTACGATGAGTATGTCCTAACCTTGCCGTCAGGCACTTATTCTGCAGACAACATTCTAGAATACATTGAAAATGTGTTGATTGAACAGTATGGTGATGAGAGTTCAGTAACAGTGATTACCAAGTTCTCTATTTCAGAAATCAACATCACACTTAAATGTGTTATTGAATCTTGTCAATCAATCAATCACTTCTGCCCAGGTGGCAGATTCCCTATCTGTTGTTTTATTGCATTTTCTTGAATGATTTCAAAGAAAATGGAAATTTATTTAAGATCTCCCTTGGCAAGTTATTCCAATCCCTAACGCCCCTTTCTATAAACGAATATTTGCCCCAATTTGCCCTCTTGAATTCCAAATTTATCTTCATATTGTGATCTTTCCACTTTTAAAGACACCACTCAAAAATATTCGTTTACTAATGTCATTCCACACCATCTCTCCACTGACTGCTCTGAACATACCACTTAGTCGAGCAGCTCGTCTTCTTTCTTCCAAGTTTTCACAGCCCAAACTTTGCAAATTACTGTAACGCTGCTCTTTTGTCGGAAATCCCCCAGAACAAACCAAACTGCTTTTCTTTGAATTTTTTCCAGTTCTTGAATCAAGTAATCCTGGTGAGCGTCCCATATACTGGAACCATACTCTAGTTGGGGGTCTTACCAGAGACTTGTATGCCCCCTCCTTTACATCCTTACCACAACCCCTAAACACCCTCATAACTGTGTGCAGAGATCTGTACCCTTTATTTAAAATCTCATTCATGTGATTATCCCAATGAAGATCTTTCCTTATATTAACACCTAGGAACATACAGTGGTCCTCATAAGGAACTTTTAACCCCATCAACGCAGTAATTAAAATTGAGAGGACTTTTCCTATTTGTGAAACTCACAACTTGACTTTTAACCCCGTTTATCACCATACCTTTGCCTGTTGTGCATCTCACAACATTATCGAAGTCATTTTGCAGTTGCTCACAATGTTGTAACTTATTTACTACTCTGTACAGAATAACATCATCTTGGAAATGCCTTATCTCTGATTCCACTTCTTTCCTCATATCATTTATACAGGATGAAGCGTAATTCGCGCACTCGGGCGTCGCAGCGCGTCTCCTCACATGCCAGCAATAAAAAAATGTCTCTTACAAAATTTCGACTTGCGAGTATATCCGGTAGAAAACGGACGTTGAAGAGTAGCAATCTGGCACGTTCTCGCCGTGCTGTACAGTTGGTGCAGTGGGTAGAGTTTTTGGTTGGCATGCAGGAGGTCGATGGTTCGATCCTGGGTTGAGGCGCATTTTTTATTTGCTAATTTCCATCTGACATTACCTACTGTAATACAGTAAGACACCGTTTCTGAGGTGACATGTATCCTACATTTACAACATTTTGCAACGCTGAAACAACAAATACCTGGTTAGACTAATAAGAAATAGACAGCTGAAACAAACAGGTTTCACATCTAGTAGATGAAGTGGTGCGAATAAATTCACGCTCACGACGTGGAAAGGGCGCCTTTCAAAGCTGACCAATGAAAACGATTGTTCGTCCATTTCTAGGATCGTAGTATATATGTGCAAATGGTTTCTAGAGGACGCGCTGCAATCGCTGTTGACGATTAAGATGCCAGATACCATACCACCTGGACTACATTTACGAAAGAAAAAACATACGCCTGAACCCAGGATCGACCACTCGACCTCCTGCATGGTAACCCAAAACTCTATCCACTGCACCAAATGTACAGTACGACTAACTCCTGTTGACAGAGTTAGTTACCATACATGTGGTTACAGTGTTGCCAGATTGCTACTCTTCAACGTCGTTTTTCTGCCGGATATACTCGCAAGACGGAATTTTGTAAGATACATTTTTTTATTGCTGGCATGTGAGGAGTCGCGCTGCGACGCCCGAGTTCGCGAATTACGCTTCACCCTGTATATGTAAGAAAACATATAAGTGCAATAATAATGCCTTGAGGAATTCCCCTATTAATTATTACAGGGTCATATAAATCTTTGGCTACACTAATTATCTGAGATCTATTTTCTAGAAATATAGCAACCAATTCGGTCACTCATTTGTCTACTCCAATTGCACTCACTTTTGCCTGCAGTCTCCCATGGTCCAACCTATCAAATGCCTTAGACAAGTCAATCTCAATACAGTCCATTTGACCTCCTGAATCCAAGTTATCTGCTATATCTTGCTGGAATCCTACAAATTGAGCTTAAGTGGAATAACCTTTCCTAAACCCGAAATGCTTTCTATCGAACCAGTTATTAATTTTGCAAACATGTCTAATATAATCAGAAAGCTTACATGCAATGCAATGCATGTCAGAATGACCGCACGGCCAACTCGCCCGGTGGATGATTAATGAGGAGGGTACCTTTACAGGTATGTTATCATTAAATCGCATTATTTGGTTCGCTGAAGACTATAGACGTATTATAATAAACGCAAAATAAGAGCTAATTCTGATCCGTAATCGCAGTGATTACAATGCAGCAGCGGTACCTGTAGACTCACAAATTACCCTTCAACGTATCTTGTAGAGGATTCCACATTTAACACTATCTGATTGAGAAAAATTCCGATTGCTCGAGATTGTAGAAAATGATACACCATTACCAATTCGTTTTCGAAGTTAGAAGCTGCATGAGTATCCTCTGATACCACCTACAAACAAGCATAGCTGGGCACGTTTCACTGAAATACCTCTGTACATTATTTATGGATTTCAAACGGATCGTAAATTCAACCATGAAAAAATAGTTCTTAATTTGATCACTGCAAATGAAGAAATATCCGACTATACCTCAACGGAGTTACTTACCCCAACGAAAAGAAGGATATTAATTTCAGGAAAAATAAATTGGGCTTGTTCTATGACAAGTTTTGTAAATTTCAATCGTCATGTTACAAGAAAAATGTCGCCCGCTATTTTCTCCTGAAGAATTTAAAAATGAAGCACCGATTGTAGTTATAGACTGCTCTTTTCATGAAGAGTCTATAAAAGATATTCGTCTAGAATTTGAAACATCTGAAAATATTCCTGTTAATACGATAGCTTGTTGTCTTGGTATACACATGGCTGATGTCACCATCCACTATTGAATATCATCACAAGACAATAAAAAAGTATGTTTCTACTTCGTAGTTATTATTATGATTCGTGTGTGTGTGTGTGTGTGTGTGTGTGTGTGTGTGTGTGTGTGTGTGTGTGTGTGTGTGTGTGTGTGTGTGTGTGTGTGTGTGTGTGTGTGTGTGTGTGTGTGTGTGTGTGTGTGTGTGTGTGTGTGTGTGTGTGTGTGTGTGTGTGTGTGTGTGTGTGTGTGTGTGTGTGTGTGTGTGTGTGTGTGTGCGCGCGCGCGCTTCTACATCGAAGATCATGGATACGAAAGGAGAAAGCAGAGACGATGAAGTAAAAACTTTTTTGTGCATATATTGGATTCAATCTAATGATACACTAGTAAGGCAATTACAGCTTTTTATAAATATAAACGCTTTCGCTATATGCCTCAACATTTGATTATGTATTTGTCATCTGGTTTTCTATCAAAGTACGCTGCTTACGATACACATTCCGCTTGGGATATGCTATCCATTGTAAGATGTCATTACAAGTAGCCGCATGCAGACTTTGCCAACAACACTACAAGCATCGAGGTAAGAACAGTAATACCGATTGGGATAGATCAAAACCAATGATTAAGGACTGTAGACTGTGTATGCGTGAATTAAACAGTGTATTTTAAAGCTGTATCTCAGATCTGTTAATACATGTGATACTCCAAAAAAACTTTATTTATTTTTTGTTACAATAAACCTATCCCTTTATTCGACACTCCCAATACCTCAATCTTCTGTCATCAATGAAGATATGCACAGCTATCCAGTAAATTCTTTTTTTTTTTTTTTTTTTTTTGCATCCTGCTACGAGTAAGTATTATTTCAGGCATACGTCTCAAAAGATTATGTTCCAGTTACATGCCATGGAAATGTCGTCAGTATATATCAGGTAAGTCTTAACCTTTCTTTTTAAGTACCCGGTAAGTAGCGCAAACAGTTTTCGGATCTGAACCTAAGGGTTTAGTCTCTGGGTGATATCAAGAATATTGTAAGCTACTATAGATTTCTAGGGTTCAAATCTATAACCTCTAAAGTTAAAATCAAAAATTGAGTGTTCCAGGCAGTAAAATAACCAACAGCACGTTACGCATCACCACAGACACCATATCGTTCCAAGTTAAGCTCCAAGCCCCCTTAGGTCACTTTCCAACGTTACGCCCATCTATGAATAAAGCATAATATATTAAGCCTCACACCATCTCCCTACTCCTATTAGTACAACGCGTAGTGCCTAAGCTAGTGTAGGGAAGGGCAGCCGGTTATGTTAACGCCTGATCAGAGTAAGCTGTAGCCTGCACTCTTTGTTAGCATATAAGGTTATACCCGAGCTGGTGTAGGTAAGTGCAGTCGGTTAGGTAAACGCATGGTCAGCGTAAAGTGTAGCCTGCACTCTTTGATAGCATATAAATTTATGCCCGATCTGGTGTAGGGAAGGGCAACCGGTTAGGTTAACACCTGGCCAGCGTAATATTAAGTCTGCATTTTTAGCCGGAGTGTAGGAAAGGGCAACCGGTTAGGTTAACGCCTAGTCAGCGTAAAGTTAAGCCTGCACTTTTAGCCAGGTGTGAATTAGGTAAGGTTAACTCCCTATCGGTGTGAGGTTAAGCCAGGACTCAGCCAGCGTGTGAAGTTATGCCCGGGCTAATGTACGGTAGGGCAGCCGGTTAGGTTAACGACTGGTCAGTGTGAGGTTAAGCCTACATTCTTACCCATTAACATCATGTAAGGTTAAGCCTGCACTGTTATGCGGTTAGCCTTGGCATCGAACTTAGGTCTTTAAGGTTAACGCCCTTGTAATATTAAGCCTGGTGTCGAACTCGGGATCTGTGAGTTTAAGCCTGGACACGTAGCTAGCGTTACGTCATGTGAGGTCAATGGCGCGCTCTTAGCCAACCGCCCTACTTTTCAAACTACCCACCAAGTAAGGTCATACGAGGTTAAGCATGGACTCTTAGTCAGCACATTCCGTGTGGAGGAGACCTCTCCCAGGGCGTGAAGATTGCGGTAGCAGAACTGTCTAAAATACACTACTGAGGTATATATTGTGCCCTTTTCAAGGCATGTGTGGCGGTGCTCTTCTTGACTGACTGTTGCTCCGGCTGTTCCTATAGATGAAAACATCAAAACAAAACTTACCGCTCACGTAGACTCTCTCTCTCCTTGGGTGTGGAACGTCCCTCAGCTTTCCTCGAGGTTGTCGGGCCACAACAAAATGGGGTGAGGAAGTAAAAATAACGGTGGGTCAGCTAACTACAAATAACGTTACCCAAGACTGAACTGAATTTAAATGAACGTAAAGATTTATTAACAAAATTTGCAAAGAGAGAAAAAAAAGCAAAATTTTTAAATGAAGTGAAATAAAATGGAATTTAAGAAAAATAACTGGAAGTAACAAAACTCAAAATTTTCCCAAACAAACTCTACCTCACATAAACTTGAATGTAGGTCACAAATTAAGATAATAAGCATCACCATGAACTAATAACCTCTACGTCGATTGACTCTACTGTAGAAAAAACTAGTGCTCTACCAAGACTCACAACTCAATGAAAATATCTCAGATTTACAATCAAACAGAACTTGTAAATAAATGGAATCGTATAATTTATTTATTAAATAATTAATCAAATAATCTGAGATCATTAATGGGTATCTTAAATTCACAATTCCAGACTTATCAATCTACAAGTTACCCAACTGTTAACAACCATAATTATGTAAATAAACAAATAAGAAAGATAGAAAAACCCATGAACACCCTTTCCGTTACGTAAAAATATCACCTTTAAATTATATAAACTTCGCCACGTAAAATAACTGATGGCTGAACGAAAAATCATCACAAAACTGTGCTTCAATACAAATGAAAATAACTATAAGCAGTTAAACATTCTGCCAGGTTACACCTTACATTAACTCACTGTGATAGTTCTGTACAAAAATAAAAGTTACGCTAAGTGCCTCAGTTTTTACATTAACCAAATGAATTCGCCTTTTTACATCATTATTATCTTACTTGTCGCTGTCTATATTTTACTAAGAATAACAAAATTGTGTTAATTTATAGTTGAATGGAGGCAGATTCCATCTTATTTAATCAATTTGCGGCTTTGTTCACACAATCTCTCACAAAAGGTCGGTTCATTTGCATAATTAACTTGGTAGAGGCATCCAATTTTATTTGTTTACGGTGTCTTCATGTCTGTGTAAAGAACCTGCTGTAATTGATTTTGACTGTGAATACCACGTGGTCCTATTAAACTAATCCTTGAAATTCTACTTTACAAAATATACACGGCACTGTAGAAATATGGTGCTAAAAACAAAAGAAGAAATCAAAATACAAAATAACCCAACTACACCTACACTTAATTCACAAAATACAACCAATATCCACGTACCTTCGGCGTCTACGCTTTAAAACACGGTAAAATCAAAACATCAAAATGAAAAAAATAATACTAATAAAAAAAGATGAACCAAAACTCAAAATAACGTGAGCAACGCCTACATCGAAAAAACACAAAAATACGCAAATTTACAAAATGCAAAACTTCGCCGTCAACAACAAGACTTCCTAAACGCTAAGGTGCATTTTGGTGGCAATCCCATAACACAAGACATAATGTCTGAACCATATATTCAAAACTTTAAAAAAATAATGAATAGAAAATCCACATCACAATGATCACAATATAATTCGAAAATATTCATTGCTAGCCCGCTCTGTTTTTATGCTTCAACTCGGCCCCATAATTGGAATATCCCCGAGCATTACATCATCCCTGGTAATATGTGCGTACATAACACTTCCGCCTATAATCGTCATACGTACTCTGTCGTAGACTTAAAGAAACTCAGTATTTCTAGAACTGATTATATTCACTTCCTGTTTTTATCTCATTATTTTCCTTTCTCCACGTAGCATTTTATATCAACATAGCCTCGTTCTTTTCCACACGGGCTCAACAACTGCATTAATTCATTCTGTCATTCTCATAATCACAAATACGACATATGTACGACATGGTCCTCAAGACTCTATTTTCTATCTCATAACTATTACCATCAGGGATTTTATTGCATATTTATTCTCATACCTCGGTCTTTCATTTCTATTCCATAAGTCGCCATGTATTTCGGGGCTGGTCAGCAATGGTTCCTCATTTTTAATCTGAATATAACAAAACGAGATTGCTTGCCAATATTCTACTACCAAAACTTCAAACTATGCACCCATAAAGAAAATTATGCATTTGAACTCATACACCATCATGACTATAAGAAGAAAACTCCAAAAAAAACTCGTCGTCTAATTGTGATTACACAAGGCAAAAATAAATCGGATACGCTACAATTACACATCACGATACATGACGGCTCTCCTAATAAAATCACCTCAGATGACTTTAAATGACTTAACAACATTCCAAAAAAACAGATATTATTAATTATATTATTATTATTATTATTATTATTATTATTATGTTATTATCATCATTAAATGTTATGTTATGAAATCAAGGCCTCGTAAAACCTGAAATACAAAATACCTAATGTCAAGTAAAACATGATCCAAAAATCATCAACATAAAATTCACGTCATTGAATGATTCAAATAAGATTGACAAATACTTCAAATATGTTTATGATTATTATTTCTATTATTACCGATCCCCTAACATTTACATCCCGAATCGTTAGATGTAATTGCCCTGGTCTCGCTACAAAATAACAGTGAAACGCAACTAAGCTCCCTCCGGTACGTGAATATTTCCTATACACAAAAATACCTGAAGTCACTAACCTAACCGGACCACGAATTGTTCTTGTTTGAGTCATCAGTCCATAGACTTGTTTGATGCAGCACCCTATCCTGTGCTAAACTTTTCATTTCTACGTAGGCCTAACTATTGCATCCTACATCTGCTCTAATATGCTTGTCATATTCATACCTTGGTCTACCCCTACCGTTCTTACCACCTACACTTCCTTCAAAAACCAACTGAACAAGTCCTGGGTGTCTTAAGATGTGTCCTATCATTCTATCTCTTCTTCTCGTCAAATTTAGCCAAATCGATCTCCTCTCACCAATTCGATCAAGTATCTCTTCATTCGTGATTCGATCTATTCGTCTCACCTTCAGCATTCTTCTGTAACACCACATTTCAAAAGCTTCTATTCTCTTTCTTTCTGAGCTAGTTATCGTCCATGTTTCACTTCAATACAATGCCACGCTCCACACGGAAGTCTTCAAAAACATCTTTCTAATTCCGATACCAATGTTTGAAGTGAGCAAACTTCTTTTCTTAAGAAAGCTCTTCCTTGCTTGTGCTAGTCTGCATTTTATGTCCTCCTTACTTCTGCCATAGTTAGTTATTTTACTACCGAAGTAACAATATTCATCTACTCCCTCATTTCCTACATCACTTGCCTTCGTTCGACTGCACTCCATTACTTTTGTTTTGGAGTTATTTATTTTCATCTTGTACTCCTTACCCAAGACTTCATCCATACCATTCAGCAACTTCTCGAGATCTTCTGCAGTCTCAGATAAAATAACAATACCATCGGCAAATCTCAAGGTTTTGATTTCCTCTCCTTGGACTGTGATTGCCTTTCCAAATTTCTCTTTGATTTCCTTTACTGCCTGTTCTATGTAAACATTGAAAAGAGAGGGGACAAACTGCAGCCTTGCCTCACTCCTTTCTGGATTGCTGCTTATTTTTCAAAGCCCTCGATTCTTATCACTGCAGACTGATTTTTATACAGATTGTAGATAATTCTTCGTTCTCGGTATCTGATCCCTATCATCTTCAGAATCATAAATAGCTTGGTCCAATCAACATTATCGAATGCCTTTTCTAGATCTACGAATGGCATGTACGTGGGCTTGTCCTTCTTGATTCGATCCTCTAAGATCAGACGTAAAGTCAGGATTGCTTCACGTGTTCCTATATTTCTTCTGAACCCAAATTGATCTTCTTCCAACTCAGCTTCAACTTGTTTTTCCATTCTTCTGTCAATAATGCGTGTTAAAATTTTGCAGGCATGAGATGCTAAACTAATGGTGCGGTAGTTTTCACACCTGTCAGCACCGGCTTTCTTGGGAATAGGTATAACAACATTCTGCCGAAAATCGGAGGGGACTTTTCCTGTCACATACATCTTGCACACTAAATGAAATAACCTTGCCATGCTGGTTTCTCCTAAGGCAGTCAGTAATTCAGAGGGAATGTCATCAATTCCAGGTGTCTTGTTCCTATTGAGGTCAATCACAGCTCTGTCAAAATCTGACCTCAAAATTGGGTCTCCCATTTCATCAGCATCAACAGCCTCTTCATGTTCCAGAACCAAATTATCTACATCTTTACTTTAATACAACTGTTGGATATGCTCCTGCCGTCTTTCTGCTTTGTCTTCTTTCCCTAGAAGTGGCTTTCCATCTGAACGTGTTTCGAATTTAGGTCTCCTCCTAGGATCGTGTTTCGATTTAGCCTTAGTACCGTTTCAATGTCTTGTGTGTTAAGGCTTTTCGGTCTGGCGTATGCCGATATGACATTGATGAGTGTTCCTCGCACTGGCATGGCAATTCCGCATGCCTCCAGCTCGACCAGTTCTGGTAAGTCTAGTTCCATATGTTTAATATCCTTCCTTACCAGAACTGCCAGCCCTCCGACTCTGTTGCCCTTGTCGCTTACGTGTAATTAGTAGCCTCTTATGGTGAACGTCTTCCCCGGTGGGAGAAAGGTTTCTGTTAGGAGAGCTACGTGGCTAGGAAGGCTTCGAGTTCGAATTTTCTGGACCTGACGCCCTGGCAGTTCCATATTAATACCCGAAGCCCCTGCATGTTTTTAATTATTATGGTTGTCGTCGTCGTGTTGTTTAGACATCTCGGGTCAGGAGGTCAGAGATCGCATTAGCCAGGTCCCTTAGCCAGGGTAATGGGAGTATGTTGGCCATCAAAACCCCAGCGGTTATGATTTCCGTGAGATTTAAGTTCGGAAAGATGGTTTCAGGATTTCTTCTATTCTTTCCTTGAACGCCTTTACCGTCATGTTACCCTCGGGCTGCTGTACCTGTTTCTGTGTAGGTGGTGGGGCAGGTGTGGTGTGAGGGGCGGGCGTAGGAGGCGGTAATGCGGATGCCGGTTTGCTGTCGGCAGGTGTCCTGCGGGGGTTGGAGCTGGCCTGGAGTGGGCCCTGTGGCAGCTCGGGGGGAGCTTGCGTGGTCGTAACCTGCCTTTGTTTCATTGCATGTGGCTGGGCCTTCTTTCTGTTTTTGTCGGAGGTTTTGGCTTGGACGGTGATGGGGACTGGTTGGGCTGAGGGCCCGGGGTTGTGTTCACCCTCCGTCCGTATAGGTCAAAAATTTAAGATGCCTCCGCCTGATGGGCGCTTGTTTTTGGCCCTTTGTGCCTGAATGGCCTACAGGACCTGAAGGGTCCTTTTTGCCTGAGGGGCCTTATTTCTTCTTGCGTGAAGCGCCTGTGCCTGAAGGGCCTGCTTGGGCCTTAGGGTTGCCACGCTTGTCATCCTTTGGCCCTTTGCCTTGATAGGCGGCTTCGGAGTCCCTGCGGCTGGGACAGTCCTTAAAATTAGCCGCGTGTTTCCCCCCGCCGTTAGCGCACTTACAGTACGCGGGGTCGCTGCCGTGGGGGCAGTCGCGGGACAAGTGGGAGGCGGCGCATCTGCGGCATCTGGGCTCCAGTCGGCACGCCGCCCCTGGATGGCCATGCCTCTGACACACTCCACATTGTGGGCCAGTGGCTGGGGGCGGTACGGCTCGACCGACACCAGCATGTTCGCGAGCATCCGCATTTTCCGCATGTCCGCAACAGCAACTAGGAATAGGTTGCCCTTCGCATCCGCACCACGGAGAATGCGGGGATATCCTGTGCTTTCAATACAAGCTGGATTTCGTCCGCATTGCTTCCGTTTATGGGGGTCCTCACTACAAACCGCTTCATAGTGCTGTTGGGCAACACTTTTACAAAATTAATATTTAGCCCTTTTAGCCCTTCGATAGCGATTTCATAGCTCTCGAAGCTCGACATGTGCAACCGGATCGCTTCATGCGCGTCTACTCTCGGGCTAGAGAAGTAATAATTTCTCTGTTCATGCGGTAGCTCTTTGAGGAGCTCCATTTCGAACGTCTTGGTGTCCTTGGTGTAGACCGTGAGGGGTGGGGGTGTTGAGCCCTTACGGGTGTTTGATTTTGTTTGTTGTGGTGGTTGAGGTGGGCTCAGCCGAGTCTGCCTCTTGTGTGTGGTGTGTTGTGGCTGAGTTGAGACGATAGATGTTCCTGTGCTGCTATCGGCTCGGGGCAGGGGTTCCTTGACTTTCCCCTTCCCCCTCTTCCTCCCTTTAGTCTCCCTGAGGCCGTCACCCTGGTTTCCCGGCTGGGTGGCTGGGACCTCGGGTTCGGTCAACCCGTGATCGTGGAGTCTCTCTCCCCCGGAGCTTTCAGATTCGGCCTCCCGGGATGTACCTGATATGTCCATCACCAGTCGAGCCTCGTCCGAGTCCGAGTTTCTCACGCGCACGGGTGGGAGTTGGACTTTAGTTGGCGTCTTCCGCCGAGTCGGTCTCTTCTCTTTCCTTCCCTTGTGCACTGTTGCCTCTGCGCTCAGGTTGGCGGAACTGGATCCCGCTTTCCCGGCGTCCGGCTGGCTGACCACTGGGTCGGGTTTGAGTGTTCGGTTTGCGTTGCGGGGAGAGGTAGCCTCCAGTTTATGTTGTTCCTCCTCAGTCGCTGGTTCAGCGGAGCCATGCGACTGTTCCTTCCCTTGCTGGGGTCCCGACACTTCGTGGCTTAGACCCGGTTCCTGGTCGCCCTCACACAAAATTACGCACTCCAGCTCGGTCTCCAGGAGTCCGCCTGTTCTTATTTCGGGGGTCAGCTATGTTGCTGGCGGCCGACTGAGGAGCGGCTGCACGGGTATGTGCGAACTGGCCTGTACTGATGGGGTGGTGATCGAAGATGTCGTGGTGGTGGTGCGCGCATAGTTTATCATAGCGTGCCCCGTCAGGTAAACGTCTCGCGTCAGGTTTACTTGCTGTGAGTCAGGGGTGAAGTCTGCTCTCAGCTCCTCCAGCGCTTTTCGTTTCCTGCTCTTAGAGCACGCCACACGGTGAGTCGGGTCATTGACCGGAGCGAGGGCCGGTAGCGAGACGCTATGCGCGCTTTCTGCGTGTAACCCTAATGACATATTCAATACATTATTATTAAGTAATATATTGCCGATGCGAGTGATTGGCGGGGGGGGGGGCGGCGCTTTGCCTTCCGCTGGTGAGTTGACGGCCGTTGAGTGGTCAGAGTGCCGTGATAACGGCAGCTCCTCGCTCTCCGTCAGTTCTCGAAGTTCGTCGTTGAGTGTCTATGGTTCCAGGCTCGCCGACAAATTGCCCTTTCCGAAGCGCATTATTGCTCTTTCTCAAAATGCGAGCCTGGTCCCGTGTGTGTTCATGTAGAGACATTCTAATTCGAGCTAGTGGGCGCGGGAGTATCCGTTGTTAAGCGGGTCCCTGGTCCACAGAGTTCCCTAACTAACCCTAGGTCCCCAGAAGCGGTAACCGGTTGGGGCAGGTTGTGTAGTCTCTCGAAGTCTCGAAGGTCTCGGTGAGAGGAGAGGGACAGCGGAGCGATAGGCACGCATGTCCTCTCGCTAGCGCAGTCTCTGCTTGTATTCAGCGAGGCGATGCTCTTATATACTGAGAGCTGGCTGGCTCGCTGCTTCAAGCGAAGAAAATGTGTTTTGTTTCCACCTTAATATCTCGGAAACTAGTAGATGGATTTCCTTCAATTTTTGGCTACCTTACTTTTCAAATAATAGCTTCACGCTGGTGTACTTCATGTTTTTGTAGTTTACGGCGTTTAGTAGATATTAAAATGCGTCGAGATCATTCTAGACGGGTGGGTCTGCAGCACGTGGTGATTACGTCACCCAGCCGGTTTCCTGCCTGTGACGTAGCGCTGTCTCTCTCACTCCCATGGCGAGCAGCTGAGTCTCGAATGTTCGCTCGGCACGCTGTCTCCAAACGTTAGAGCTAACAATTCGTTAATAAATTATGAATTACAAATGTGATATCCCAGGCCGTAGGCATTCCTGGTACAATATATATATTTTTCGATTAGCCCGAGCAAACGAGGTTTTGTTGTTACCTTTTATTAGGGTGAGAACAACTGTAAACAGTCATAAATCAGAGTAGTGACGCAGTGGAAATGCGATACAGTGCGCAAAGGTAATTGGAACGTACAGCTGAGACGGGCTACGCGTACCCAGCGGCATTCAAAGAGTTCGGCAAACGTTTGATCTCCCTGGCCACTTACTTGCCTAGTAGGGGGTGATTTATGACGGCAGTGGGCTTTAAAACGGAAGTTCGCATTCCCCTTCAGAAATCCTCACAGCTCTGTTGCCAATGCACCTCTTGTTAAATAGACGTCAGTCTCTCTTTTCAACTCAGACAATTCACACTTGCTTTGTTCGCTGTTTGAAAGTTTTGGATTATTTCTTTGCTTCGTTAATTAATATTTGTGAAGTGTGTTGTTTTTCACTTCGCTTCACGCAGTAATGTGGAGGACGTGGGAATCACACCTGGAAATTATCGCATCAGAAAATCCTGAATTAAATCTGCCAGTGCAGGCAAACGATCCTCAACCGAGCACCGGTAACAGTGATATTCGACCGAGTAGTACTGGTTCCGTGTCCGCAAGTGATACTCAGCCGAGCAGCAGTGGTTCCGCGCCCGCGAGTGATATTCAGCCGAGCAGCACTGGTTCAGTGTCCGCGAGTGATACTCAGTCGGGTAGCAGTGGTTCCGTGCCCACGATTGATATTCAGCCGAGCAGCAGTGGTACCGCGCCCGCGAGTGATACTCAGCCGTGTAGTAGTCGTTCCGCGGAGAAAAGAAAGGCGACTAAAACTTTAAGTAAGCAAAGTCAACGGCTGGTATGTAACGCATACGAATACGTTATGAAGAACAACGTTCACAAGGGTTATATTTCTGAGATAGCTAAAATGTTGAAACTTAACAGGAAAACTGTGAGTAAAATAGTAAAGAGGGGACCTACAACTCCGAAAAAGTGTGGTAATAATAGGGTTATCTTTAATAAAATTGATGATTTTTGCTGTGACTTGGTGAGACGCGAGGTATATGCATTCTTTACTAAAGGTAAATCACCAACCGTACAGGAACTGTTAAAACATTTGAAAAATGTGTGTGGATTTCCTTATGAAAATGCTACTCTACGACAGCTGTTGAAAAAACTTGGGTTTTGTTTCCGTATTCTGAAGAAAAAACAGATTGTAATGGAATCTGCTAGAATAGTAGCTTGGCGATATAAATTCATAGACCGTCTCCGGAAGTTGCGTTCCGAGGGATGCAGAGTTGTCTATCTAGATGAAACTTGGTACGATACTCATGTCATTGTGAAGAAAGGGTGGGATGATGGAACTTGTAATTGCATACTGAAAGCACCAACATCGCGAGGCAAGCGTATTATGGTATTGCATGCTGGAGGCAGTGAGGGCTGGGTTGAGAATTGCCTTCATTTATCGGCTAAAACATTGGAGACTGCAAAGCTGATAGCCATGACGAAATGACAGCTCAAGTTTACGAAAACTCGTTTAGGTCTCATCTTCTAGAGAACCTACCACGTGACCGAAAATGTGTAATCGTGACGGACAACGCAAGCTATCATTCGCGGCAGCTGATTAGGTTTCCTTCCATGAACACTAATATTAAGGACATTATTAAGTTTATGGAGTACAATAACATTCCCATGCCAAAACCTGTACCCATCAAGGCAGTTATGTTGCAGGAAATCAAATCAGCCAATATCAGTAAAAGGTACGCTGTAGAGGAGATCGCAGCCTCACGTGGACACGAAGTTTTGCGACTCCCTAAATATCACTGTATTTTAAACCCCATAGAAGTGATCTGGTTTCAGCTGAAGACGTATGTTAGGAAAAATAATTTTACGCCAACTTTGAGTGCTAGTGTGTATCAACATCTTCGTGAAGGAGCTGGAACGATCGGTCCTGAGAGGTGGTCTGCTTGTGTTCGAAGCACCATTCAGACAGAAGAGAAGTACATGAAACACGACACGGATAGCAACCAAGATAGGTTTGTAATTCACCTAGCAGACAATGACGAGGACGAGGAATAGAGGTAAGGAAAATACTGCATTTGTTTTAAAAGTAGCTAAGTTTGCTGGCTATTTTTTGTCCGAACTACATACTCCGATATTTATTATTATTATTATTATTATTATTATTATTATTATTATTATTATTATTATTATTATTATTATTATTATTATGCTTACCCTCCAAGGTTGGTTTTTCCCTCTGACTCAGAGGGATCCTACATCTACCGCCTCAAGGGCAGTGTCCTGGCGTTCTCACCTGCTATGCTGAACAGGGGCCTTAATGGGGGATGGGAAGATTGGAAAGGATAGGCAAGGAAGAGGGAAGGAAGTGACCGTGGCCTTAAGTTAGGTACCATCCCGGCATTTGCCTGGAGGAGAAGAGGGAAAACACGGAAAACCACTTCCAGGATGGCTGAAGTGGGAATCGAACCTACCTCTACTCAGTTGACCTCCCGAGGCTGAGTGGACCCCGTTTCAGCCCTCGTACCACATTTCAAATTTCGTGGCAGAGCCGCGAATCGAACCCGGGCCTCCGGGGGTGACAGCTAATCACACTAACCACTACACCACAGAGGCGGCCAATTATTATTATTATTATTATCCCAGTCCCTAGTTCGTGATTTTACTTTTCCTTTGCCAGGCGAGTTGGCCGTGCGGTTAGGGGCGCGTAGCTGTGAGCTTGCATCGGGGAGATAATGGGTTCAAGCTCCACTGTCGGCAGCTCTGAAGATGGTTCACCGTGGTTTCCCATTTTCACACCAGGCAAATGCTGGGAAAGTACTTTAATTAAGGCCACGGGCACTTCCTTCCCACTCCTGGACCTTTCCTAGCCCATAGTCGCCATAATACCTATCTGTGTCGGTGCGACATGAAACAAATTGTAAAAAATTGTTGCACTTTTCATTTCTTTACTGAAAGCGAGACACTGATATTAGCAGCATAAAATTAATATTTTAATGGGCCTACTGTGGCATCAATTTATGTTTAGTCTTTGTCGAGTTTATTTGCCAATGCCTTCTTCCTGTTTTTTCTTTCTTTCTTTCATTCAACATCTGCGACCACCGCACGGGTTAAGCACGAAACAAATTATTCTGCGATATTGGTTTGTTCTGTGGTTCATTATCAAGTTTTTATATTTATATTTTGACTTTAGAATAAATTAAATGTTAACATGTTTAAATAATCGACGCAAAATATGACAACCTTGCTTTTGACAGAGCTCACTTGCCTTTTAAACGACACGCGCCTCTTGTGTCCAGAGGAAAGGAGCCGAATGTCAACCCTCATTATCACTAGGGCGGGCAGGCTGACAACCCTCATTATTACCAGGGTGGGCCAAGTTTTGAGATCAGAAGATACCGCTTGGGTATGCGTTGAGCGTCAGGACTATAATAGATTCAAGACTTGAATGCAGCTCGGTGGATAACTACCCAAAAAGCACAGTACAAAGCAATGAGAAACACTCATCCCAATATCCACAAACCCATAAAATTCATATTTTTGAGTTCGAACTGCCAAAGCATAGTGATATAAGCAGAGTAAAAAGAAGCGTGCTGGGAATATAAGAGGTAACCGTAGTAGGTACAAAAAATGGGAAAAAAAGACAGAGAGGAAAAACTAGAATCAATAAATAGAGTAGGCACTTTTATTTGAACAATGACCTTCTCAACTAATATATTTTGTTTCAAGCATTGAAAGAGAACACGACAAGAAAGTGAATTCACAGTGAGAATCTTCACGAAATCTAACAAGATAATTCAGAAACCATGAATATGTTTCTGAGAAAGTCCTCTAAAACATCGTGACTAGACTTATGACAAATCGTAATCATGGGATTTTCCCATTTCATAACATGCGTAGAATTGAACAACAGGAATAACATTGATTAAAAGTGTTACGGGGTTTTGGTGGATCAGCAGAGGTGAAAGAAGGTGCGGGCTGGAATGGGTCTAATTACAAGTCCGAAAGATGAATTTAAAATATAAAAAAAGGTTATATTTTCAATAGACAACAAGGTTTAAGAATTTTCACTAGGTGAAATAACAAAAAAATATCAGGTACAATGTAATTTTACAAACGAACGTACAAGTTAAGGGGTCTTTACAAATCCTGGGCTACGAGCCCCAAAGTTTAACAATCTGAGCTCACAGCTCACAACCACATATTTTAGAAAAGGGCAGAAATTCCCTCAATACAATGGAGCAATTGCTCCCAGTAATAAAAATGTCACGCCTCCCCGAGGCACCTTTCAAAATACCAGAAAGAGCTGATCCGCTCTCAATCTTTCAAGCCTATTCAAGGCCATACCATACATTGCGATCGCTTGCCACAACTTACAAGAATTAAACAGGGCTATCTCGTACCCAATCTACTGGGCCTTCTCAGGAAGGAAAACAAAACGGGTTAAATTAATGGCCCAAAATACAAGATTGAATGGAGGCGAGTACTTGCACTCCTACATGAAAGCTAGTTAAAACCTAAGTGGCGCTAAGCCGATACACAGGGGCTATTCCCACACAATATAGGTGACTTGTATAAGGACATTTTAATACATTAGGAAAGATTAGAAAATCAGTTACGAAAACATAGTCACCTCAAGTCGAAATGACGGGGAGCTCGAGAGGGTAAAGCACTCTCTATCCCCGATTTACATTTAACGATATATGCAGTTTTACAAAGATGGAAAAAGATTTACATGTTTTAAGTTTAAAGGTTACATATTAAAGGTTTCGGAACTGCCCCGCGGGTTAAACTGCTGAGCTAGCAAGGAAAAAAGAAATTTGTTAAGCGGCCATTACCTTGTTAAAGAGTGCTGCCCGAAGAAAGAGGCGCTACCCGCCCCCTGCTATGCTTCCATACACTAAGCTAGATGTTGTTGAAGTGGCCGGGAGACAAGAAAATCAGCAGTTTTTATACCCTCGTGGAAGATTCGATACCTTTCGTGAATAATTAAGACACATCCACAGACGTTTATTGGTCGGCTAAAAGTTACAAGTCAGAAATGAAGAAGAAACCTGTGATTGGTGGGAAATTAATTACAGAAATTCCTGGTTGGGTAAATTCAAACCAGGTGGAAAGAAAGGGTTAATATTGCCAACCCACCAACGAAAGAACGAAATTTAGTAAAGACAACAACTTATGAATACAAAATATCTTCAATAAAAGTTCCTTCACTTCGCACCAGGGTGCATGATCATAGTTTTTGGTAGAGACATCTGTGAGAGAATGTCCACACTTCTTGATAATTAGTAAACAAAACAATTCGAAATTAACACAGTGACATCTTCAGATAAATGGTTGAATTAATTCAGTTTATGAGGTTCAGAGTTTCTCCAGTAGAAGAGTACTTAAAGGCGGAAAATGTAAATGTGCGGCGTATAGGTGTATCAACCGGTACAGACCTCCCCCCCCCCCAAAAAAAGGTGCTTCCAAGGGGTGACACAGAAGAATGTTGAATAAAATTATTTTCCAAAACAAAAGTCCAAGTTTTGTTTAACCCAACTTGAAGAACATTTTGCTTCCCTGGTGATAGATTTGTTGAAGTACATGGAAGAAACGTTAATCGATGAAAAGGTCTCTTAATACTGAAGAAGATGAATTTTGAAGAAGGAAAAAAATCCAAGTCTTTTAATTGATAACTTGTTAGACTCCAGATTTAGAATGTCCTGTTTGCCGTAGAATACCAGGTACCTGTTGCTACTTTTAACGGCAAGACCAGCCGCCGCTGCCAAAGTCCAGTCGAGGTCGCCCGGACCCCTCAAGTACCCTGAGATACCTCTCTCCCGCACTATGAGAGGAGTAGTCGTGGTGAAGCACGTCGCAGATGCAAGGTTTGTTTACAGTCCAGAGATAAGCTGGCGGATGGTGCGCCGCACATCAGCCTGTGCCGGGAAGTAGCCTCCGGCGCGCCGTACCCAGACGGACATCACGGGAGTGGGGTGGGCCCATTCCCCACCACAGTGGGGGTAAGGCGACGAACGGCTGCGGGGCGCTGAAACAGTAAAATCTCGGCGGCAGAATTGTTGTAGAAACTAATGCTTTAGGGTACTGTCTTGGAAGAAAGGCTGAGGGGCCAGCGGCGTAGAATTTTTTTTCTAATTTTTTTCATTTCTTTTACAGCCACAGGTATGGTTTAGCAGGAGACGGGAGCATGGTAATGGCCGCAAGGAAGCGACAGCAGAGTGATCCTAGGAGAAGGTTTTACATATTTATACAGAGCATATGATAAAACAAAGGGCAGAAGGCCTAACGTTAATAGAAGATATAACCTTTACACCATTGCAAGACACAGATGGCAAGTTAACAATTACATTACACAGGTTTCACCTGAGACAGGTGAACGCTAATGATCCTCTCAGTGGCTGGATTGCTTACTAATAATGTCACCGGGGTTAAGAAATCCAAAACGGTGGACGGCCCATGAAATCTGGGGGCAAGCTTGCCCGCGGGAACAAAGTTTTTGACCATACCTTGGTCTCCTACCTTTAAATTGGTGGGCCTCCGTCCACGATCATATCTTTCCCTAACCTTTTCATGAGAATATTTAAGGTTGTCCTTAGCCTTCTTCCAAAGATCTCTAATATTATCTGGATCTATTGTCTCAGGTAGAATATCACTAAGAGACCAAAAGTTAGAGAGCGGCGTGTTGGGTACAAACTTAAACATCAAGGAAGCTGGAGTAAACTTATGGGATTCATGAACCGCCGAATTCAGAGCGAAAGCTAACCAATGCAAGGACGTGTCCCACCTGGAATGATAATCATGATGGTAGGCAATAAGAGCCGACCTCAGATTACGATTGACCCGTTCAGCAAGAGAGGGTTGAGGATAGTATGCAGAAGTTATTACATGTGAGATGGATAGATCAAAACAAAATTTACGGAAGAGATTGGAGGTAAAGGCTTTAGCATTATCAGAAACGATATATTGACACGGGCCAAAAGAAGCAAAAATGGAATTTAAACAAGAAACAGTAGACTGAGCGGTAGCCAGCTTAGTCGGAAATAACCAGGAAAATCTTGTGAAACCATCTACACACACAAGGATGAATTTATTGGCGTTCCCCTTTGATTGGGGGAAGGGCCCTACGTAGTCGATATAGAGGCGTTCCATGGGGCGCGACGCTTGATGGGAGGACAGAAGACCTAGCTTAGTGGACATAGTGGGTTTACTAAGCAAGCAAGATTTACAAGCCTTCAACAACTCGCGGATTTCACCGTCCATACCTTTCCAAATGAACATTTCTCTGATCTTTTCTCGAGTTTTGAAGATGCCTAAATGCCCCCCTAATGGGGTCTCATGGTAGTACTTGAAGATCATAGGTACAAGAACAGCTGGAACCACAACTTTAATTTTCTGATCATGCCTCGACAGGCAACATAAAACACCATTCCTCAATACATAAGGGACGACGTGTTCCCCAGAAGGAAGGGTTTCCATGATAGGGGCCAGCGTCGGATCTTCACGTTGATATTTTTCAATATCCCTAAATAACATTGGAGCACCCCTTAAAATGGCATTTACACCAGGATGTATGGACTCGGGAAGTGAAGAACTGTCTTCCTCTTCAGAGGTCTCTACATCATAGGCAAACATACGGCTTAGTCCATCTGCCACAACATTTTTAGTTCCTCTAATATGCCTAACATCAAATTGGAAGGCAGAAATTCTGATGGCCCAGCGGCCTATGCGACCTGTGCGACGCGGCCTACCTAAGACCCAACTTAAGGCTTGGTTATCAGTCTCCAAGTCGAACTTAACATGTTCCAAATAGAGGCGGAACTTTTCTAGAGCAAATAAGACTGCCAAACCTTCAAGTTCATAAATGGAATACTTGGCTTCTTGAGCCGATAAAGTCCTAGACGCATAGGCGATGGGTCGGCTCCCTAGTTCAGTCTCTTGAAGAAGGACTGCAGCCACTGCCGACGACGACGCGTCGGTTTGGACGATAAATTTCTTCGAGAAATCAGGCATGGCAAGAACAGGGGCATTACACAGAGCTAATTTGAGATAATCGAAAGCGGCTTGTTGAGAAGGGAGCCACTCAAACTTGACGCCTTTCCTACGAAGTAAGTTCAAGGGCGCCGCTCTCTTAGCGAAGATAGGAATAAATTTCCTGAAGAAATTCACCATACCAATTCATCTGGCAATTCCTTTGATATCCTTAGGAGGTTTGAAATCACGGATGGCCTGTGTTCTAGAATGATCTACAGCGACTCCATCGGGCGACACAATATGCCCTAGAAATGACATGGAAGGCTTAGCGAAAGCAACCTTGGACAACTTCACCGTTAAGCCTGCCTTACGAAGGCGACTCAGGACCTCTTTCAGATGATCTAGATGTTCTTCAAAGGTCTCAGAAAATACGACGACATCATCAAGATAATGGTATAGGTACTCAAATTTGATGTCGGAGAAGACCCTCTCTAGCAGTCTCGTAAGCACAGCTGCTCCCGTGGGGGCCGGAAGGCACGCGGTTGTTCTCATACAAGTTCCAATCCGTGGCAAAAGCTGTCAGATGTTTAGATTCTTCAGCTAGAGGGATCTGATTATAAGCCGGATTGAGGTCTAAGATGGTGAAGAACTTAGCTTTTCGAAACCATGAAAAGCAAGAGTGAAGGTCGGGAAGGGGCACAGATTGTAACACCACCTTCCGATTGAGAGCCCTATAATCAATCACAGGCCTGAAGCCACCTTGGGGTTTCGGAACAAGGAAAATAGGCAATGAATACGCCTACTTAGAGGGCCGAATTATAACATCCTTTAACATTTGATCTGTGATTTCCTTCAGAGCCTTCATTTTAGGTGGAGATAACTTATAACCTATATGCCTTTGCTGGTGAGATGTAGTGTTTACAGTGCACTATGTCTTTTGGTATGGGCTATATCAAATTTGTTACTTTCATTGACCTGTCTCAGTCTCATATATGGCTTTGACAAAATGAAAGTGACTGAGGTATGAGTGATGCTAGTAATACCATTCCTTATGCAGCCAGTCCCTGTTATGAATGGTGTGAAAATATCGCTCATAGGGTTGGTTGGTGCATACATTTCAGTGTGCTTGGCAGACTGATATGTAATAGCAACTGCTGGCTCGGTGAGGAAAGCAACGGGAAACTACCTCACTCCTCGTTTCCCTAGTACGCCTCTTCAGTGACGCCTAGGCTATTTATGACAGCTGTTGGCGGAGCTGCAGAGGATCAAACCAGCCTTCGGGCTGATTACCCAACATACATACAACCTATAAGGAGGAAATCGAACAGGGATCGAATCCGGAACTTCAATCTTGTATTCAATAAGGTCAGTAACACCGAGAGTATCGGAGAAAACTTCTGGAAACGACTGACACAACTTACGAATACTATCAGCCTGCTCCTCAGGTAGATGTCTAAGATCTAACAACATCTCATCCTGCGTAGGCTACACAGATGAACATGATACAGAATTACATTCAAGTAAGGGGATTTTGAAATTACTAGCAAATTTGAAGGTGCACTACTTGCCCTGAATGTCGAGCACTAGACCGTTGTGAGACATGAAATCCGCTCCCAATATAATGGGGCAAGACAAGTGCTTAGCCACAAACAGTTTAACTTTCCAAGTAAATTTAGCAATTCTAATTTTGGCATACAGAAAACTTAAAATTTCTAATGGAGAAGTGTTAGCCGAAATGCATAGAACCGAAGACGAACAAAAATCGGAAAATTTACAAACAGTTTTTAATTTGGAATACCATTCAGCCGAAATAATGGAACAAACACTGCCTGAGTCTAAAAGAGCAGTTACAGGCTCATTATTTAATTCAATTTTGAGAAATGGTACAGGAGCGGGAGAATCCGCCGCAATCCTAAGACATTCTTTAGGGCATTCAAATGCGGGTTTGGAAGACTTCGTACCATGTTCTGAGCCTGAGATTTCGGCTGGTTTACTTGGGACTGAGCCTCGGAAAGATGAGTTAGCCGACTCAGCCGAAGCCACTAGTCACTTTTGATTGTTGGTGGAAGTTGCACCCGAAGTTGAGCAGGAAGGAATGCTATTAGAATTCGGGCAATTATTGGCAATATGGGAAAAAGCGCCGCATTTAAAACAGCCTCACGATAACCCTGCTCCATTCTTTGCCCCGTTGGATTTAATCAAAGGGCACTTGTTGCGGAGATGGTCAGCAGACACACAAGCATAACATTTGCGGGGTGTGAAAGCTCGGCGAGGTGGAAGCCGAATGTTACTTGAAGAAAGAGGGGGTTCCCTCGCGACACGTAGTGTGTCAGCATATCTAACTCGTTCCGCTGAGACAGCCATAGCCTCTAATTCGGCAAAAGTTTGAGGACGCGACGCAAAACACAAATATGACCAGTAGGGAGGTGAAATCCCTTCCACAATAGCCTGAACAATTTGATCTTCTGGAAAATGGAGGGCAAATACTCTGGTGTAGAATTTGATGTCTTGGATGAAGTCGGCAAGATTTTCATCCAGCCGCTGTACTCTGTAATAGTACTTCTGTATTAAAGAGGACCTTGCCCTAGCCGGAATGAAGTTTGCTAATAGATGCGGGTGGAAGTCTTCTATAGAGGATTGATCAGCAATGGCTCTTACTATTTTGTCAGAGAAAACACCAATGGAATAGGGATAAATAATCTGCAAAATTTGACACGGAGAAAGAGAAAATACAAGAGCGTGATCTTGGAACTCAACTAAAAACCTTAGGAATGAAATAACATCACTGGTGGAGTTAACCGAAAACTTAGAAATACCCCTGAGCAACATTGCTAATGGATGAGGCAAACTACTGAAACCGGGTGACATAGTAGGTAACGGCCTATGGGGTGCAGAAGCTGTTTCAGAGAGTGCACTATTCAACACAAAGGGTGGAATGGATGTGCGACGACCGGACTCAGTTTCTAATGGGGCAGATGTTAGTTGGACTCCTACAGATTTCCTAGTTTCTTCCCCCGTGGGAGAATGCTCCTCGCTAACTACGTTTACCAGAGTGGGTTGGTCGGTTTTGGGGGGCACTGCCACAGTTAACAATAGGCTAGCCTTACTGGACAATTTAGAAAGGTTTTCGAGAACAGCACTAGCCTCCTTCCCTTGAATGTCATTTAACTTCAGAGACAATAGATCAGTAACCCTATTGTAAAAATGGAACAATCTTGCTTGTACACGTTTAAGTTGATTAGCTGATGGATCACCCCCTTCAAAAAAACTAACTACTGATGCTAGCTCAGTAGCATTATCCGTGATCGTGGAGAGAGCGTCATCAATATCTTTTCCCCCCAAGATGGGTATACTAATCGGCAAATCAAGCGAATCTTTAAGCTTGGTGGTATCGGCCGTAACCGTGCCTCCGGATTGAACATTTCTAATAGTTAATTCATAAGTTAATTCCTCCTTGCGCAAATAGCCGGGATGGAGGACATCGCGAGGCCGGACATGATGACAAAAGATTGACAAATTTAGAAAATAAGGAAGAAAATTCCAGCGACGGAGAGAATAGTTATAGTTCAAAACAAAAGCGATGTTTAGCCGTCAAAAGGGGCTAAATTGAGACCCATTCAACCACGCTCTGCTACCACTTGTTACGGGGTTTTGGTGGATCAGTTGAGGTTAAAGAAGGTGCGGGCTGGAAAGGGTCTAACTAAAAGTCCGAAAGATGAATTTAAAATGTAAATAAAGGTTATATTTTCAATAGACAACAAGGTTTAAGAATTTTCACTAGGTGAAATAACAAAAAATATCAGGTACAATGTAATTTTACAAACGAACGTACACGTTAAGGGGTCTTTACAAATCCTGGGCTACGAGCCCCAAAGTTTAACAATCTGAGCTCACAGCTCACAACCACATATTTTAGAAAAGGGCAGAAATTCCCTCAATACAATGGAGCAATTGCTCCCAGTAATAAAAATGTCACGCCTCCCCGAGGCACCTTTCAAAATACCAGAAAGCGCTGATCCGCTCTCAATCTTTTAAGCCTATTCAAGGCCATACCATACATTGCGATCGCTTGCCACAACTTACAAGAATTAAACAGGGGTATCTCGTACCCAATCTACCGGGCCTTCTCAGGAAGGAAAACAAAACGGGTTAAATTAATGGCCCAAAATACAAGATTGAATGGAGGCGAGTACTTGCACTCCTACATGAAAGCTAGTTAAAACCTAAGTGGCGCTAAGCCGATACACAGGGGCTATTCCCACACAATATAGGTGACTTGTATAAGGACATTTTAACACATTAGGAAAGATTAGAAAGTCAGTTACGAAAACATAGTCACCTCAAGTCGAAATGACGGGGAGCTCGAGAGGGTAAAGCACTCTCTATCCCCGATTTACATTTAAAGATATATGCAGTTTTACAAAGATGGAAAAAGATTTACATGTTTTAAGTTTAAAGGTTACATATTAAAGGTTTCGAAACTGCCCCGCGGGTTAAACTGCTGAGCTAGCAAGGAAAAAAGAAATACGTTAAGCGGCCATTACCTTGTTGAAGAGCTGCTGCCGAAGAAAGAGGCGCTACCCGCCCCCTGCTATGCTTCCATACACTAAGCTAGATGTTGTTGAAGTGGCCGGGAGACAAGAAAATCAGCAGTTTTTATACACTCGTGGAAGATTCGAGACCTTTCATGAATAATTAAGACACATCCACAGACGTTTATTGGTCGGCTAAAAGTTACAAGTCAAAAATGAAGAAGAAACCTGTGATTGGTGGGAAATTAATTACAGAAATTCCTGGTTGGGTAAATTCAAACCAGGTGGAAAGAAAGGGTTAATATTGCCAACCCACCAACGAAAGAACGAAATTTAGTAAAGACAACAACTTATGAATACAAAATATCTTCAATAAAAGTTCCTTCACTTCGCACCAGGGTGCATGATCATAGTTTTTGGTAGAGACATCTGTGAGAGAATGTCCACACTTCTTGATAATTAGTAAACAAAACAATTCGAAATTAACACAGTGACATCTTCAGATAAATGGTTGAATTAATGCAGTTTATAAGGTTCAGAGTTTCTCCTGTAGAGGAGTACTTAAAGGCGGAAAATTCAAATGTGCGGCGTATAGGTGTACCAACCGGTACAAAAAGATTTAAACATTTTTAGAATTTCGAAATCTTCAAGAACGCTACACCACCAGGGTGTATTTTTAGAAAAGTAGATCGCAAACATCAAAGGGGATGACCAATAGAAAATTAGGCGGAAAAAACGAATGGCAAGAGGGGGAGGGGGAAACAGGGAAAGTAGGCTGCTTAATAAAAAACGCACCAACAAGAAGTGCATTAAGTTCACGTCAGTGTAACGTGACTAGCATCAAAGTTTCTTGTCCACATCTTGACTTTGTAAAAGGAACAAGTGCAAGTTAACTTGCAGAGCAACAACATTAATTCTAAGTTCCGTATTGAGAAAGAAGAATTTTCTATCCGCCGAGAGGCAGTAGAATTATCAAAGTGAAAATTGCCTGAAGGTTAATCAGGAGCAATAGAGTTCCTGTATGAATACAACACTTGAATTCATTTTGCTCACCCAGTCCACATGTTGGTAGATTTTATTCCAGTTAGACGTAATTATGTTGAAGCATGTGCGAACTAGCCGCACAGGGTCAGTGCTCCCTCCACACGAGTCCTCAGTCGATGCCAGACTGATTACACAGATTTTTCGGGGGGGGGGCTGAAGCCCGCTCCCCCTGCGTGGCAATCGACTCAGTCTACATTGCCTCCGACATGCTATTAATTCTAAGAAGAAAAGAGATATCAGGGAAGAGTGGGAAGTGATACAAGGAGTATCTGCTGGTTTCCATGTCAAACACGCTACCACGGCCAGAGATTACACAGGGACATGCTCGGCCCATTTATAGGTGGATAGAAGGTTAGTCCAAGCACATCGAGAAGGTTCGCTAACGTAGCGGATGACGCTGCGTAGAAACATCTGGGAGCGATCGAGCGCACAGTACGTTGCGAGACGATGGAGTAGACGGAGCAAGGTGGAGGCGGGCAAGCAACAAGACGGCGTATAAAATAAAGCTTACATGATGACACAGCAGATGACGTAGCCGACGATGCAGATGGATAGGTAGAACATTGGATGCTAGTAGATTAATAGAAGTACGTTATACGATATCGATATTACCCGGAATATATTCCTCTTCTAGAAGTGCTATTATTTAATGAGTCGGGAGGCCACTGTAAACTGGAGAAGAAGTGGATTGAAATTATGTCAGTAAATACGGCATGTAAAAAATAAGATATTCAGAATGATTTTCATGTTACTACTCTATGACTGTGATATGTTTTTACTACGAATTTCCAAATTCAGTCGTGTTCATAGAATTCGTATGCTTAAAACAATTGTTCCAATCTTACATAGATGCTGAAATTGTGTAATAATGATATGGCATGATAAGAGTGCATAATATTCATAGATCCCCAACTTCAGCAAACAAGTTATTTTTTATATCCTGCCCACTGAATCGTTTTCGACCCATCCATAATTTGGCCAGTTATAGCCCCGAGACTCGCGCTACCAGGATCGAACAGGTCGTACGGCAAGGATATGTATTATTAACTCCCCTTGCTGTTTAATTTGTACTCTGAGCAGATCTTCTAAGCTGCTCTTCAAGAAGCGGAAGATGCAGTAAAAGTTAACGGTAGGCTGATCAACAATCTGAGGTTCGCGTCTGGTACACAGAATTGTAGCAGAAGGGGATAAACTGGGCTTGACATTAACACAGCCAAGACAAAGGTAATGGCCATCACTAGAGCTCGTAACCTGCAGATTCTTATGAAGATTTATGGGGAACAAGTTGAACAAGTGCGGAACTTCAAGTACCTTGGCAGCTGGATTACTGAGGACTTGGATCTGGATTTAGAGGTCCGGTACTAATAAAACGGCTCGTGTTAGCTTTCTGAAAATGAGTAATCTACTGTATGACAGAAGCCTCAGCTTGGAGACACGTCACATGGACTCTGACATGTAAAACCATTAGGAAAATAAATGTCTTCGAGATGTGGGTTTTCCGAATGATGTTACGGATCTCGTGGACTAAGACGACTCCAGTGCTGCCGTACTCATGCGCATGAGGAGGGAACGAATGTTGGTTTGTACAATCAAGGAAAGAAAGACACCCTACCTTGGGCATATTATGAGGAATGAAAACTACACCCGCCCGCCTCTGTGGTGTAGTGGTTAGTGTGATTAGCTGCCACCCCCGGAGGCCCGGGTTCGATTTCCGGCTCTGCCACGAAATTTGAAAAGTGGTACGAGGGCTGGAACGGGTCCACTCAGCCTCTGGAGATCAACCGAGTAGAGGTGGGTTCGATTCCCGTGGTTTTTCGTGGTTTTCCACCTCTCCTCCAGGCGAATGCCGGGATGGTACCTAACTTAAGGCCACGGCCGCTTCCTTCCCTCTTCCTTGTCTATCCTTCCAATCTTCCCATCCCCCACTAAGGGTGGCGTGCACCAACCAAGAGTAAGTTCTACTTCGGTAGTAAAGTACTCTTGAAGTCAGCATTCGGCGACTTTCATACGAGAGTAAATTACTTCCGAAGTATTTTAGTCCTTTCAGATACTCCTAGACTAAATTACTACAAGAGTAAAATGTTGAAGAGCACCATCGTGTAATATATTACTAAAGAAGTGAATAAGGCACGAATATAGAATAAAATTTACTCTCACGTCGTGCATGGAGTAAGCTAAGTTTAGACTTGTTGACTAATGTTATCGTGCCATATATGAGAGGAAAGACGTTTCAAACGTGTTTATGGACTACTTACATTATATCGACGATCTCGACGCAGAAAACAACGGAAAAAGTAATAGTGCGTAGGCCTATAGTGCGTGAAATGCGAGAGCCGTATAATGTGCACACGGAGAGTTTCAGTAACGTTTTTGGTCTTGGGAAGGAATCTTTTACTTTCCTTCTAAATCTACTTGGAGATCACTTACAGCTGAATTCCTGTCTTAATTTTGTTGTGTGCCTCAAATTTCAGTTGATATGTGCCCTACGAGTGTTTCGTACCGGAACATTTCAGTACAGTTGCCGGTGATCTAATTAACGTTTACCGCACAACTGCTGGCCGTATCTTTCATCGCGTGGTTAAGGCACTATTGAGTCTAAGAGGGAGGTACGCCTGCAAATGATGATGATTGTTCGGAAAATAAAAGGATATTCTTCACGTTGGTAGGTTTACACACATCGTGGGTGCAACTGACTGCGACTGCACGCATATTCCCATTTTTTGCCCTCTTGGTTGTAATAAGTTGATGACTACTGATAAATAAAATGAATAATATATATAAATAAAATTACTCAAAAACTTAATAAAATTAATAAGCATAATTAACCGAAATGTCCGTAGTATGGGCGCTAGAGTTCACCAGAATGGATCCCTCGAATTTAGATAAGAGCATGATAAACTTTATATCCCAGGGCGTGTACATAATGCTGCGTACTGGTACATCTGCTGCAGGCCTTACCTAACCTCCTGAAAACGACTAATTAGGTAGGAACTGCACCTAGGTTCATCAATAACACTGATTCTAAATAGCTAACTATATTCTTAACAAATTCCGTGCATGAGCACCTCATCAACATACAACATTATACATATAATACACACATAAAATATTGCTGGAAGACTCCATATTTACAACAACAACAAAAATAATGAAAATCGTGGGAAAACGAAAGCGAGAACTATGTTACCATTTGTAAATAGTCCGATGAACAATGTACATGTATGAAGATAAATACCCTTCACTGTCTCTGTATCAATTCGACTTACCGATTCTCATAATCGGCAGTTATCACATCACACAGATACTGTACCTTGTACTACTGTGTTCACATATTTTAACACTTGTTGTAAAGATATATACACACGTCTGTCGATCCTCAACATATAAATTTATGGAAAGTCTGAGATAGCTTTCACCAACATATAATGCTAGGCCGCCACAAGTGCTACAATACTTAATGCGCAAGCACTCTCCACAATCAGCCACTTTCCACAAACATAACTAGACTACGCTCCACGAACGTTTGAAGTCCAGTCCATTGCTGCCGTGTCACTCCAGTACCGTGTATCAGCACCACTTCCTTCCTGTACAGTGCGTCAGTTGTAGTTGTAGTTGTCTTCCTTCTCGTTCCTTCATACAGTGTTACTTCTTGTAGTTGTAGTAGTTCCTTCTCGTTCCTTTACAATCACTCTCACAATGTTTTTTACAATGTCCCTTACAATCTCTTCTAATGTCCTGGTTGCCGCCGTATCATCAAAGACATCAACATCCCCCTCCTCTCAGATGAGACGTCTGGATTGGTGCTTGCCAGCCAATCATGAGTGGTCCTCTTCTCAAGACATGCCCTGAACTTCTCCTTTCTCCCAAGAGATAAACAAACACTCGGGAGTTTTACATGAATCACCAAATTTTCCCTGGTACAACAACAAGCTTATCTCATCAGGCTGGGATATATACATGAGTAATGGAATTTCCTGACACAAGTACATCACAACAGACACTGGGGCAGCCATATGACTCATTCAAATTACCAGAGTTATTAAAGCAATGTTTTCCCACTCATGCAAAACATATTACTCATACCTACATATGTGGATATCTTCCAGCTTACCAATATAAACGGCAAAATATACAAATGAAATACTGATAATAATAATAATAATAATAATAATAATAATAATAATAATAATAATAATAATAATAATAATAATAATAATAATAAATCAAATACAGACAATAATATCTCTAACTTCTACATATAATTCGGGGGTGTGATATATGTACTATCACACGGTGACAACGGTGAACTTTTCAGAAATAGGAAGAGGTCCTTATCTTTTTTGTTTCAATTTGCTTAACGTCGCACCGGCGCAGATAGGTCTTAAGGCAAGGATAGGGTAGGAAAGGCCTAGGGAGTGGGAAGCGGCCGTGGCCTTAAGGTACAGACCCAGCATTTGCCTGGTATGAAAATGGGAAAGTTTCGCTGTGAATGTAGGCGATCAGTATGAAGAAACCACCATCAGTTTTAATTTTTCCCGCGTGTCCATGACTTTCTGCTTTGCTTCCGCCTTCGCTTTCAAGTCCTTCCTTGCTCTTCACTGTTTTCCGTCACTCGAAACATTGAATTCTTCTGTCACGGCTTTCCATGGATTTCTTTTCTTATCCAGCATCTTTATGTTGCGTTTCTTACACCCTATATCCTTTGCATAGATAGTCATTATCTTATTAACAAGCATTTATCTTTTTCGCTTACGTTTTTCCCCCGTTTCCTATCGCACATAAACTTATCCATTTAAATTTCTTTAACTCTCAAGCACACGCACCAGATCTTAGGACGCAGACACACGCGTGGGGGTGCTTTCCACCCCACATATCATTATATTGTAAAATATGAATTACTGTATTAATTGGAGATTTTAAGATAGTTAATGTAAGAATGACTCTTTCTGCGGGGATCCAGCCATAAAGGTACAAGCGTGGGGAGAGCACAGGAAAGTTATTTGTACATTTCACTAGGAAATAAAATGACCTGGGGTGGATTCCACCCCATACGCGTGTGTTTGAAGGTTAAAGAAGACACACAAACACAACACTACAACGCGAGTAACGAACGCTACGTCTATAGTAGTAACTAAAAGAGTATATTGTACTTCAACTATCCGACATTACTTCCGGAGTAAATAACTTTCGTAGTAATTTACTTCTGTAGTATGGACTTCTTTAGTAAACGCTACTTCCGTAGTAATTGACTCCAAGATGGTGCACGCTACCCTTAGGCCCCTGTTCAACATAGCAGGTGAGGCTGCCTGGTCGAGGTACTGGTCCTCCTCCCCAGTTGTATCCCCGGCCCAATGCCTCGCACTGGAGGACACTACCCTTGAGGCGGTAGAGGTGGGATCCCTCGCTCAGTGCGAGGGAAAAAACCAACCCTGGAGGGTAAACAGATTAAGAAGGGAAGAAAGAATGAAATAAAAGTACACCCTATTAAAAGTGATCATGCAGGCTAAAATTGGTAGACGTAGTAGAGGTTGCGGTTGAAGGAAATGCTCTTGGCTGAGGAACTTACGGCATTGGGCAGGACTAGATTCGAGTAGACTGGTGAAATGAAATTGCGTATGGCTTTTAGTGCCGGGAGTGTCCGAGGACAAGTTCGGCTCGCCAGATGCAGGTCTTTTAATTTGACTACCGTAGGCGACCTGCGCGTCGTAATGCGGATGAAATGATGACGAAGCAGCACGCTAACCATTTCGCCATGGAGCCGAACAGTAGACTGATGAGGACAGCCGAACATTGTGGCCAACCTTCAGTATGTAATGGAGAAGGCACTACAAATAGAAGATAGCCACTAAACCAGATGTGTAACCGAGCTCGATAGCTGCAGTCGCTTAAGTGCGGCCAGTATCCAGTATTCGGGAGATAGTAGGTTCGAACCCCACTGTCGGCAGCCCTGAAAATGGTTTTCCGTGGTTTCCCATTTTCACACCAGGCAAATGCTGGGGCTGTACCTTAATTAAGGCCACGGCCGCTTCCTTCCCACTCCTAGCCCTTCCCTGTCCCATCGTCGCCATAAGACCTATCTGTGTCGTTGCGACGTAAAGCAAAAAAAAAAAAAAAAAAAAAAACAGATGTGAAATAGATTTTATAGCCTATATATGCTAAATAATCTCAGTAGTATACAAATGCAAAGCATATTATTGAATTATGTAAGACTTAAACAAGTTCAGCTGTACTTACGTTTTTGTGAATCTCGACATGCTGTCTGCAAAAGATGTCTCTACTCACCAACACACTTCCACATCTAGCTCAAGAATGCAAATTGTCCACACTGTACCAAGAGTGACAATGTGCGAAGTGTATTATAGAGAGTGGAGCAGACCAACTTCAAGAATGGACAGAGAGGTACAAATATAATTTTAAAATAATAATAATAATAATAATAATAATAATAATAATAATAATAATAATAATAATAATAATAATAATAGATAATGTTAATGGGTTAATTAAATATGAGATATGACCATTACATAACATGTTGCATGTTCCTGACTAGCGAGCGAGTAGTTTTGCGGTTAGGGACACGTAGCTGTCAGCTTCCATTCGGGAGATAGTGGGTTCGAACCCCTACTGTCGGCAGCCCTGAACATCGTTTTCCGTGGTTTCCCTTTTTCATATCAAGCAAATGCCGAACCTGTACCTTAATTAAGGCTACGGTCGCTTCCTTCCCACTCATATCAATCAATCATCGCCCATCATCGTCATCGCCATAAGACCTATCTGTGTCGGTGCGACGTAAAGCAAATAGCAAAAATAAAAGCAATAACCACCACAATCAGCAAATAAAAAACGCAATGTTTTTAGTTATGAAATAGATTTAACCGAATAAACATAGTTCAATTTTTTTAGAGTAGCACGTCAACAACTCAACGCGTTAAGTGGAAAGGTAAAGTCACAGCGGTTTAGACAAAGAGATGTGTCATTTGTTTAAAAATGATTTAAAATGATGTTTACAAGTTTGATACATTTTAAAAAGCTCATTGCGGTTCGATAACATGAAAATATTTTTGTAGGCCTACGTTTATTAAAAATTATACCACCCGTGTGTCATATTTAATAGTTCGTTCTGGTATTAGCCTATATAATATAAGTGAATTTCATTAATTTGCAACTTGTACTCACAGAAATGTTTCTATACACTGCATAAAAATAATTTGTCTATAATTTAATAATATTTTTAATTTGCAAAGTTACCTATAGTCAAAACATTTATTTTAATACAATTAAAGTACGTATCTAATTTTTTCAATTGGGTAATATTGGTGAAACAGGCAGTCAATTCACATATTTTGACTCATTTATATCATCATTTTCACTTCATTCTTCAAGTCTCTGTCATGAATTATTTTTTCAAGTATGTGCAGGGGAGGACATTATTTTCCATATGTATCAAATGTTGTCTTTTGGCATAATGTTGTAAGCAATAATTTTTTCATGCTAGTTTTGAGATCTTACTAGGTAAATATTCACTAATATGCACATTTTAACACTAGAACCGCGGCTGGGTCATTCGTTAGTTCTCCCTCCCCTATCTTCTGCAAAAAAACTATTTTGTAGCAAGTGTATAGCCAAGGAATATACAAGTACTTGCGGTGGATATTTTATTTGAAATTTAATGCACATAGCGTATTTTGATATAGAATTTTAAGCATACAAATAAGGAACATGTAGACAATAGGATTGCCCCACTTCGCTGACCACAATGAATCCAGTTCTAATCCCTTGCTCCTATGGCATCGCGAATGTACAGAATAGCAAGAAAGGTTTCCATCACCTCAATTTTTAGAGACCAATCATCTGACATCAGTACAGACGATGTACATTATGCTGCATAATGTTTCTCTGTAGGAATGGCACTTCATACGACACACGTTGAGAATACACAATACCTCCTTGGCTGCACACCTGCTACAAATATGTTTGCAGAAAATAGGGAAGAAAGAACTAACAACTGGGTCACAAATGACCCAGCTGCGGTTCGAGTGTTAAATTGTAAAGATAATACTTTATATTCATATAGAAGAAACTTAGGTAAAAAGTGGCTAATTTTTCATCAATCGTGTACACAAATAATGAAAATCCACAGCCTGTTTCCAGTCATCCGACCGGGTCAGGAATGGAATGAACGAAGCTCCTATCCAGCGGCGAGGATAGGAAATGTGCCGACTGCCGAAGCCTGTCGCACTCCTCTGGGGGCAATGATTAATGAAGGATAGATGAAATGAAATGAAATTGGAGAGTGTCGCTGGAATGAAATATGACAGGGAAGACCGGTGTACCCGGAGAAAAACCTGTCCCGCCTCCGCTTTGTCCAGCACAAATTTCACATGGAGTGACCGGGATTTGAACCACGGAACCCAGCGGTGAGAGGCCGGCGCGGTGCCGCCTGAGCCACGGAGGCTTTCGTGTACATAAATAATAATAATAATAATAATAATAATAATAATAATAATAATAATAATAATAATAATGAATTTGGAGTTGCTTTGAAACTGCCGGCATTAATTAGAGCCACCCTGACCGATACAAAATCCAAGGTGAAGTTCCACGGATGTCTCTCGCATTCCTTTGACATCAAAACAGGAGTCCGACAAGGTGATGGGCTATCCCCGATACTCTTCAACTGTGTTCTGGAAAAGATCATCAGAACCTGGCGGGTGAGATTACAGGAAACCAACTACAGTCCATTGAGAATAGAAACCAAATCCAAGGGGATCGCAACAGACTGCTTAGCATTTGCCGATGATATTGCTGTTCTCTCAAACGACATAGAAACCGCTAGAGCTCAAGTTGAAATTTTAAAGGAAATTGCCGAACAAACTCGTTTGCAGATATCGTTCGAGAAAACAGAAGTAATGACTAACATCAAAGAGGCTCCACCAAAACTCCATACAAAATACGGGGACATCACCAGAGTAGACAAATTCAAATACCTGGGTGAGTTCATCATGAAAAATGGACTGTACAAAGAAGCACTTCAGGAGCGAGTACGCAAACTGGAAATAGCCTACCAAACATCCCGCACAATCTACAACAAAAAATGCCTTTCCCAGAACACCAAGATACGCCACTATGAAACAGCTTTGAAGCCAGTAGTTCTATATGCAGCCGAAACCTTGTCTCTAAATGCCAACAAAGGACTCCTTGGAGAACTGGAGAAAAGAGAACGCAAAATTGTGAGAGGAATCTTGGGACCAAAGTACAGAAATGGAATCCATCAAAACAGATCCAACAAGGAAGTCTACAGCAAAATAGAGAAAATTACCGACACAATCAGAAAAAGACGGGCACGATTTTACGGTCATCTGAAAAGAATGGACGGAAGAAAGTTAACTAAAGAAATCTTTCACTTTTTTTATTCAAACCCCAAAACCACAATTCCCTGGTTTAGAAATACCAAAGAAGACCTGCAAATGCTACATATCTCAGCTGAAGACGCCCATAACAGAGATCTCTTCCGCAAGAAAATATTGACGAACGGGCTAAACCGAGACGAGCAACCGAAGAGAAGACACGGTGCCCCTTGGACAGAGGAGCGTAAGCAGGCCCACTCACAACGAATGAGGGAAATTTGGGCCCTAAAGAAGGCCAAGTTCAGTGTCAAATGCAACAAGACTTAACGTGGTCCTTGATGGCCCCAGCGAATTATAATAATAATAATAATAATAATAATAATAATAATAATAATAATAATAATAATAATAATAATAATAATAATAATAATAATAATAATAATAATAATAAATATTATTATGCAGAAAATTTAACATTACGTCTACTGATATATGTATATTGTTGCATACAATCAGATTAAAAAAATCAATTCATCTTCGCACTCCAAATAAACGATAACACTTTACGCACATAAATAAATATAAATTATAATATATTTTATTATAGCAATTTATATAGTCTGTAATATTTTTCCATAAAACTTGCAGGTGTGCTGTAATGTTAGAATTAGTAATTCGCGAGATCACGATCAGACTATCAACAATTAACAAGTTATAGAGAGGATATAGGCTTTTCGATCTTTTGCCGGCATAAACCCACAAAGCCTATATCATGTCTATAAGTACGGGCCGTGAAAGCATCAAAGGTAGAATGAACAGGTTAATCAGAACGATACGATAGTGAGACTTTGATGTCCAGACTAACAAACTTCGCTCCATTTCTCCACTTATTTACAGCAAAGGTGACCCTTTAGGAGGGGAAGAATTTAAAATAAAATAAAACTAAAATGTGTATGCCAGGAAAAGGTGCCCTACATCTTTTGGATTTTCTTCAGGCTAGAAGTTTTCTTTGCGAATAATTTGTTTTCCTGTTTATGAGTCAGGGATTGCCCTTTTGTTAATCGGCTGACACAAATAAGGCTTTTACAAAATGCAATTATTCTAAGGAAGATTTTAAATGATTGTTTAATGGCCACCACAAACTGTTTAAAAATAATTCATTTTTATTTATCAGCATGAACGGGTAACAACTATTCTGGATGAAATTTAATAGGACACTGAATATTTAAGACTAAGAACTGAATATTTTGTTAACAAAAACGATTTTGCTATTTTAATTCTTTGCCATGCATTATAGAAAATTCTCTTAATTATATCTGAAAAGCCGGCTCCAAGGATGAATTGTCAGAGTATTGGCGGAAGGTCCCGGATTCATTTCAATGATGGTCCGAGGACGTTAAACACGTTTGGTTATTTCTTCTAGCTTGAAGACTAGGTGTTTGTGATCGTCCTAATACAGCTTCCCCTACACACAACATATCACACTGCTATCAACCATAGAAACAGGCATCAGTGTATACATACCCCCACATAGGGTTGACTTCAGGGAGCATTTAGCATCCATAAAACAGGGATTAATCCACATTAGAGCTGATCCTAGAAAAGGCCAGGAAATTAGAAAAATATCTTAAGTACCTATACCTGAAACATGATCCACATGAACTGATAACAAGTGTGTCAAAAAAGGTGAAGAAATCGGTGGATGCAGAGTGATTCTCGGCACACAAGTGGCCACAGCTGGTCCGTGGTCCAACAGCTCTGCACTCCGACCGGCCATCCGAGCGGACGAGGGGTGGCCACAGCTCCACCGTGTTTCTACGCCTCTGCATTCGGGAGACGGAACAGGGCTGGACCTCACGACTGACCCCAACCGTCGGCTGTTCTGAGAATGGTTTTCCGTGGTTTTCCACTCACCTGCACTAGGGCGAATGCCGGGACAGTTCCTAGTATAGGCCACGGCTGCCTCCCCCCTTACCTACTCCGTGCGTATCCTTCACCGCAACAAATCTCCCAGACTGAGAGACGCTTTACCTTCCAAGAGACCCGCCTCCCCCTTCATGGGAGGAATTCAAACGTTTTAGTAGTAGTATTCAAGTGAAGACTATCGTAAGTTTCTAGGCATATAACCATTCAGATGGATATGTCAAAACATACAATATTTAGACAATATACAGTACCGTACTGTATGTTTTCCGTTTTCTGTATTTATACTGTATTACGCTAACAAAAGGCCCAAGCAGAACATTTTAGACAAGAATGAGTCTGGAGTGTAAATAATTGAGAGATAGTGCGACATTTATTATAAAAGTAATAAAAACAAGCATATCTCACCAAAATTAAAATGTTAATTTATCTTTTCAGTAAATTTGTTAACTGTCTTTTTAGAAAAACCTTTAAAGAAGGCGCAGTTTTATAGGTCAAATTCAAATGTTTTATTTTCCAAATTCTTAATTTCATAATAATTTTAATTTTTAATCAGTTGAATTTTCGAAAACAAGTATGTGCTGTATACATTTGTCAAGTCATCTTTAATTTGGGAGTGTTGAAACCCTCTAACCCCCCTCCCCCCCACTCTGGGTACGGCCTTGGCGTGGAGCAATCAACGCAGAAAATGGAGCATCCATTTCTTTGAATGGTGTATGGTAAAACCATCAAGCTGCCAGGTAAATTCTTAGGTGTGCCAGCTTTGAAGAATGATTGCTCAGATACTTTTGTGACCCAGCTTCAAGACACTATGAGAAGACTAAAACCTGTTAATGTACAAGTGAAAACCAAGAAAAATGTATTTGTGCAGAAAGACTTGAACTTTGTTCACATGTGTTTGTGCGTGTGGATGGAGTGAAGAAGCCCCTGGAACCTGCTTATGAAGGTCCATTCCTTGTGGTTGGACGAAATGATATATTTTTCGCTGTGTTCATCAAGTCAAGAAACTGTAACATTTCGGTGGACAGATTAAAACCAGTAGACCTATACTTGTTACTGGACGAGAACCAGGTTAACCCACATTACCTTGAAAATATTCTGCCTCAACAAGGAAACCACTCATCATCAAAACCAATATCGACAACCAGGACACCACTTCTCGGTAAAACAGAAGTAGTACCAAAAAGTGCATTGAAAACACGAGTTGGTAGAATAGTCCAGTTTCCAAAACGCTTTCTTGAGAATGTTTTTCTTGTGTAATTTGTAAATATTGCTTTATATTTTTTTATTATTATTTCATTTCGTAATTCATTTTAAATTTTGTTTCCGACCTTGTCGCTGGAGGGAGAGTGATATAGCGACTCCATGATGACACGGAGATTAAGCAAAAATATAAGGACGATATAAAAGTAAAGAAATTACATTGCATTTGCTCTGATGCCATGGAGACGTCAACAAAAATAAGTGGGCGGTCTTCTCGTTTAGAGAGGCGAAGTTCATAATTAAAATTATTATGAGTAAGTTCTAAAGTGGTTTAGGTCTAAGAATTAATAAATGAAATAGTAATAGGTTTAAAAGCTTTCATTCCGAACTCGGGTAGGGTACGGCGGACTTCTTAAAGTGCCCGTACACTAGAGAGTAAATACTTGCTTGTAGTTTAAAGTTTAAAGGGTCCTAACATCGAGGTCATCGGCCCGAGTAAATAATGGCGAGAACCTCTCGATAGCAGTTACCAAAGACTTTAATATTACTTATCTAGACTCACAGAGCGCGCTGATGCTATGCGGAATATTGAACACTTTCGCGCATCGCCATGTTGCGGGCGCTTCAGCTTCGAATGGATGACTAGCACGTTGTAATGTTTACAGACCCTTGCATGTTTTCGATTTCATTTGAATCATGCCTGTTAGTAGATCTATTTTAGTATTATATGCAATGGAGTGTTAATATATTGTCAAATATTTTCAAGGAATGTGGGCACTGATATATTACAGTAGTTTCGGCAATATTAGGCCTAAAGTTAGGCCTTACCTGTAGAATGGAAAGATATTCACGAGGGTGAATTCGTGCGCAGCCTTCATTTGTACAGGTTGCTATCGGAAGGGATCTGGTATTTCTTTTCACATGTGAGTAGAAATAGAACTGTTATAAAATAACCTTAATTTACCATAATCGAGAACTAAACAGGTTATAGGGTGATTGATTCAGAGAACGCATGGACATGACATTTAGAATATTTAGGCTGCTTCTTCTTTTTTGTTTGCCTTTTTCCAATTCATCGGAGGTAATTGTTTAGAACTAAACGGCTGTTCTGAAAAAGGCTACATATTTTTCACATAAACTGTGTTGCGGTATTATAAATTTGATAAACCTGGGCCTAGAATCCGTAAGATATGATTGATACAACTTGATAAAACCTTTTAATATTAGGGTAAGGCATTGCTTCAAATTATCAGTTATCTAAAAAATGATTTATTAGTATCGTGTCTCTTCATTTCTCCAATTTTTCCCATTTGCTTTATAATAAAAGAATGCAATTGTTAATACGCTATTCCAGTAAGATCTGACAATATAAAGTCTAAATAAAGCTCATTACAGTCTTGTCAATCCTAGTCTGCAGTAGAAAACGCTAATCAAAATAACTGTTCACTATGATATTAATCTTTTTGTTTGCAAGTGCTTTACTTTCAGTTTCAACTATTTCCATTCTGGTGTAAATCATGGTGCTCATATTACAGAAAAATTAGAACGCACTTTCAATTTTTATGTGCTCAGATAATGTTAATTCGGAATGAGTTTGTAAAAGCAGTATTATTCAAGCAGATAATATTATAAGGAGGGTTTACATCTTAAATTATACCATTCCTACTTAAGCCTAACCGGGCTGACTTTAATTAAGGCCACGGGCTCTTCCTTCTCATTCCTAAGGCTTTCCTATCCCATTGTCGCGATAAGACCTATCTGTATCGGTACGACGTAAAGCAAATTAGTAAAAATAAAACTTAACCCTAAACCACGCAGAGAAACTCAAACTAACCCTACACATTCATTTCATTTTAAGAAATACACAACAGAAGATTAGCACTAGTGTAACAAATGTCAGGCAGCATTTACCTAAATCCAAATCACACAATAATGATACAGTAACTTAACTTCTGCTCATCCAGTTACGTTATTTCATATCCAAACCAAACCAAATCCCATGGCACAAAAGCACCAAGGGACCGCTGCTCAGCCTGAAGGCCTACAGATTACGAGGTGTCATGTGGTCAGCACGGCGAATCCTTTCGGCCGTTATCTCACCGTCAGATATCTCCGTAATTGTAATCACGTAGGCTGAGCGAACCTTGAACCAGCACTCATATCCAGGTACAAATCTCTGACCTGGCCGTGGATTGAACCCGGGGCCTCCGGGTAAGAAGTAGACACGCTACCCCTACACCGCAGAGCCGGCATTTCATATTCAGAAAATGGTAAAACATGTATCTGATTGTTTTAGAACGATTTCTGCAGTCATGTACTTTTTAAACAATGTATTCAGAGAATTGAGTAAAATTTGCTGTGGGCCTAATGACTTACCAGAGAGGAATCGTAAGCTATGTTACCTTTCATAAAAAGATTTTATTTCACAGGTTTCCTTTTTTTGTTGATATTGAAGATTATTATTATCGGTACAGGAGTTTATAAATATTTGTGTTCTGCAGTCTGCTGAGAGACAGGCAATTTTTATCTCACGATATGTAATCATACTTAAGTTGTGGACTGCTCTTGGAACATGTCTTCTTATTTTCAATAAAGCTAAATTGTAGAGTCTACGTTTCTCAAGAGACAGATTGTTACGTGATCCTCGTCCTTTGAGTCTGGCCTTCTTGCGATATGTACAATGTTCGAACAAATTAGTTACAAACATGACCCTTATACAGTATTAAAGTGAGCGACGTGATAATTTTCGAGGTACTGCTAGTGTATTTTCATAGTAGTGTATTTTTCAGTCTTCTTATTGTCTTTTTATTTTTTTTAGGTGCGCCACCTATGGGCTATCCAAAGGATTTGTGTAGATTGTTCCGTTTTTATAGAGAAATATATTTTAATATTACCACAGTCTTCATACTATGTATATTTATTGCGTGTGTACACGGTAGTCGGTGTAGGCTGTCATTAATTTTGTAGGGTAGATGTTTTCATGAGTGTGAAATTTAAGTTAAAGCTCGTATTACATACGATCTCCGCGTCAAGCTGAGGAGCGCCCGCAACATTGCGGTACGCGCATGGACATGTCTTCCCCAGTCACACGCTACTGCGCAGCCAGCGGTGTGGGGCCTTGGCAGTTACTCGCCAATGGACACAATGCCGAGAGCAACTAACGGAAATTCGCTCGCAACTCTCCTAGAGCTGACTTGTCTCAACTTGCTCGCTAATCGACACGTGCTCGCTGGCCCTCTCGGAGAATAGCTCACTAGATTACGAACTGTGTTCGAATTGTGGCGAAGCTATCGAGAGCTTGATTCTATTTTCAATTGCAAGATGACTAAAAATTGGTCACCGGAGGAAACAAAACTGTTAATTGAAATGTACAAATGTCGAGAAATTTTGTGGAATGTGAAATGTACCGATTACCGTGACGAGTGAAGAAACAAAACTTTAGAGGAAATAAGAGTGAAGTTTTCGTGTTCCGGAGCTGAAGTTCAAAGGAAACTTCACAACTTAAGTAATCAACTAAGGAAGTAAAACTGTTTAATGAAGTTGAATTAAGATTAAATTTTTAATGTACATATATTTTACTAAAATCTCATCAGTTTGCATGGAAACAAATATATTATAATGATTGTAGCCCGGTTATTATAATAACAAGTATATAGTATAATACATATATAAAATACTAGCTGATGTACCCGTGCTTCGCTACGGAATTTTACATTGTATTCAGAATTGTAGGTTAGGTAGAGTACAGGTTGTGAGCAAGACTGTATTACATTGCATAGCTCTTAACATCACCCTAGAAACGCGACAGAGAAATCACTAAACGTCTTTTCTCATTGACGACTGCGTTAGGGAATTGCATTGTAATGGCAGACACTCACTCTCCACCTGCCTTTTTACATCCTCAGAGAGACTATCTTAGTACTTTTCCCAACTGAAATGAACAAAGGTCATTAAAATGACGTCAGTAGGAATGGCGCGAGTAAAAGCAATGATTTCGCATGAAATACTCGATCAAATGAAAAACCACACATTTTCTCACTTTTAATGAACAGTACTACGCTGCCGATCTAACAGTCCAAAGTTCCAGAGCTGGAATGACCAGGCCGCAGAAAGCCGTGGTCCGTGAACACTCTTGGTCTTTTTTTCAGTGGGGGGGGGGGGGGGGAAGTCGAATAGTGGAGAGTCCCAGGGCAAAAGCTATGCCCTTTTACTAATCTCTTTCCTAGGAGTACCCGATGAGTCGGATAATCTCAATTCACTACACTGGCGGCGGAAAAATCTATCTGACTTGGAGGCAATTTTTTCTTCCAAGCCAGAGGAGAAACCCCCTCTTCACTGCTAATTTTGAATAAAATGAATGTAGAATTGAATAAAAGTGAAGAGGAAGAAGCTATTTTTAAGGCACAGCTCTTTTCACACATCAGCTAGTTGTGGTGCTATAATTTGGAATATGCCTAAATAGTAATTCTAGACCAGGTCATACTACTGCTACTACTACGTGATCCTCTGCCTTAAGAATGCACACTGCTCATTCAAAACAGCGCGTCGGAGTAGGGATCGAATAGCTGGAATACTATGATGAACCAGCGAGTTACGTACCTGCAGTACGGTATCAGAAAATGTATGAAGCAGGGGAATGGAATGCTAAAGAAAAAAGTTTTCTGACTCCCCAGCTATTTCCTGCCAATATTCAGTCAGGCTGTTATACTCGGTATGCAGCAGTAATACCATCTATCGCAGTTGAGCGGCAGCATAAGAGACAACGAACATCACCACAAACAATGGTCAATGTAATGCTATTGTTGATCAATGTTATGCGCTTTCAGTATTGTAGGCCTTCACATGTAGTTTTCTTCCGACTCTGAAATACCACTCTTATATTAGTCGGTACGGTAAAATTGAATAAAACAAATGCTCGGAAATTGTATTCTCTAAAACTAAAGTTAGGTAGTAGTTTTCGATAGGACCAATAACATAGGTATTTCAAATTTAATTTTAGGCGCCTTCCCCTAAACTACAATTTCATGCTGGGCGAATAAAATTGCTTATAACTGAGACTGTAGTTTCTTATTCCCCGACTCAATGTACCGACTTTCATTACATACTGTTAACCCATTTTCTCGTGGCTTGGCGTTGATATGGACTTGGCAACAAAAATACAAATTCATGAGTATCTGTGTTATCAAAGCCGGTATGGTAACAATGTATGACACAAATGATTGGAAATTTAATTCTATATAACTTTAGTTATGTAGGTATTTATCGATAGGACCACTAATAATATAAATATTTGAGAATTAAAATTTAGGCCTTCCCCTAAACTACCATTTCACTCAATGTGAGTAAAATGAATTATAGCCTAGATTGTAGCGGTTCATCCCCCGACTTCACATACCAATTTTCATTAAATTCTCTGTAGCCGTTTTTTCGTGATGCGTGTACATACATACAGATAGATAGACAGACAGACAGACAGAAATTACGGAAAAGTAAAAAGTGCATTTCCTTGTTGCTATGGACATGATCGATACAGAAATACCATTCTTTTCAAATTCTGAGCAATGTACAGACAAAACTCTTATTTTATATATATAGATTTAAATTAATCAATAATTTGATGCTGTCTATTGTTTAGAGTACCTATCTCAGGAATTGAAGAAATGAAAAATAGAAAAAGCGGTAGCGGAACAGATGACAATTACCAAAGTAGATTTTTTCCTTTTTACAGAGAATAATCATAGCTGTCAGTAGTAGGGTGATGACGTGATGACATTTCGACTACTCTCCACTCTCTCCAGGTGCACAAGTGGACAGTGTGTGACGAGAACTCGTGAAAGCTAACTTGGCGAGGGACTCGCCGGGTAGGCCCACTGAGAGCGGATATAGAAAGTTACTCTCCCAGTTAATCTCAAATGGAAATCCACCCTTAAAGTAGACATACACGTACAGGAAATCCTCAAGGAAAAAGCCTCCGGGATTTCCCTGGATATTTCCTCTACCGTACCCTCACCCACACACGGAGAGGAATTTCCTGAAGGAAATCCTCAAGAAATAGGCCTTGGGCATTTTCTCCAGGTTCAACTCTAGGTCAACACACCAGTTCTGTGTTGACTGGGGATGGTTGGTGGTTCTCGTGGTTTTGCCATTTGTTTTCATCATGGCGTCAATGGGTGATATTCTAGCCGCTGTCGGTTGTATGATAACTAGACCTGGGATTTTAGGCTCTAAAAATTAGTTTTAGGCACCTAAAATAGGCTTTTAAAAGTGAAAATAGGCACTTAAATTATGTTTTAACAATGTGTGGGCCGGGCTGAGTGGCTTAGACGGTTAAGGCGCTGGCCTTCTAACCCCAACTTGGCAGGTTCGATCCTGGCTCAGTCCGGTGGTATTTGAAGGTGCTCAAATACGACAGCCCCGTGTCGGTAGATTTACTGGCACGTAAAAGAACTCCTGCGGGACTAAATTCCGGCACCTCGGCGTCTCCGAAGACCTTAAAAAGTAGTCAGTGGGACGTAAAACCAATAACATTATTACATTATTATTAACAATGTGTGGATAGGCAGGAAATAGACTTTAAAATATTACAATATACACTAAAACTGTAGCGTGATAATTTTTTACTTTAACAAATGTGGTATCCCTATTCTTAACCGAAATAACTGCAAAATTAAGACAGAATAAAAAAGACATTGATCAAAAACAATAAAAAAAGTCATGTGTCAAGAAAGTTATGGATTATATGATATATCATTATCAGTACTGATCTAAAATCACTGTACACAATTACAGCACTGTAGGCATCCAATAACGGTGTAAATGCGAATGGAGTGTGTGTTTATTATTTGTGAGGAACATTCCTACAGTACTTTAATTCGTAGTTTGCTTTACAGTACATAACAATAATCTTCTCCAAATTTTCCACAGTTAGGCTGTCTTTTGTCTGTTAAAATCATTTTGAAAGCAAAAAAAAGAGCGTTCCACACTCACAGATGTTAGAGGGACATAGGAAAATTTACCTACATTTTTCAATTCAATTTCACTTGGTACGTCTACCTTTTCCCCATCCATTACCTGATGTAACCTTTTCAGCACTGAATAACCTGGGTTCTTCTGCAGTACACTATACCACTTTTCTCTTATCCCCTATTTTGCCCCTAGCACTTTGTATGTTATTCATAGCTTCCTCAATTACAGAAAATGTTTGAGACTGTTTCCTTTTTCCTCCATTTTTGTAATGGCGACTGGAAGAAATGAAAAATTTGCCTGAATATACGCAATGTCTCTCTAAACACTGGAACAATCATTTAACAGCTCTTTGACAGACGACACACATGCAGAGTTATCCGTTAAAGGCAAATTGTCTATCACAGTCATGATTTCCTCAAGATGTTCCGCATAATACAGGACAGCTTCCATCCAGGAACCCCAACGGGTGATGATAGGCTGTGGTGGAAGGGGAATAGAGGGGAGTTTCTCACGAAAGATGGATCTTCTTGATGGAGCCTTACAGAACACTTTCTTCATTGTTGAAATGAGAGTATTTACTGCAGGAGACTCGGCCCTAACTGTTTCTGCGAGTCTATGCAAGGCATGGGCCATGCAAGTAACACGAATTAAAGAAGGATAGAAAGTTTTGAGGAAAGGTGGAGTGGCAATCATGTAGGAAGCAGCATCGGAGACAAGGAGAAGGACTTTAGAATCATCAACACTCCCAGGATACAACAATTTCAACCCCTTGTTGTTGAAGTATGCAATGCTTTGACTATTGACTTTCTCAAGCTGTTTAGAGCAAAGAAGGTGAGCGGTAGATGCCTGATTGGGTTCCAGTTTTCCTACTATAAGGTTAGCAATGTACCTGCCCACCGAGTCGGTGGTTTTATCCGCACACAACCATATGCAAGACTCACCAATATCCTCCCTGATTGACAAAATTACCTCATTGTAACAAATATCTAAGTAGTTTTTCTTTAATGTAGATGCTGATGGGATGTGCTGCTTGGTGTATTTCTGTAAAAAATCTCTGAAAACCGGATTATGCACAGCATTCCAGGGATTTCCTGCAACTAGGACTCTACACATATCAGCATAGAAACCATTATGGGATGTAGGAGATATAGTTTGTGTGAGCAGAGTCTGTCTAATGTTACTTTTCATGGCTGCTCTCGCTTTGTTGTTGGCAGTATCTGCATGCTGCTGAAGGTGGCATTTTTTCTCATGTGAAATCTAAAACACAGTAAAGTGATGCCAATTAGAGACCAAGGTGAGGAATAGAAAAGGTGAGCTATTGAATAAAATTTGTAATTTTGAACTATTTAAATTAAGCCATTATTACTCTAAAGTTAATTAAGTACAAGAACACTACAGTCCCGGAAGGGCCTTGGCTTTCAATAACGGTTGCTGCCCAGCTCATGGCCTTCAGATATTGGGTGGCATGTGGTCAGCACAATACATCCTCAGCCGTATTGCCTTGTCTCCGTGACCCCTGCCCACTGTAGCTTCTCAATTGTCCTCACGATGCTGGGTCAACACCGTTCCAGACCTCATAGATTTCTAAGTTAGTTATTGCCGGTACTGGAAATCGAACCCAGGTCGCCTGGACTAGGTCTCTACAATTAATTAGAGGAGCCAACATCAAAACCTTACTTTTAGATTAATATGAAATTGTCCGGCTCCATGGCTAAATGGTCACAGGGGTCCCGGGTTCGATTCCAGGCAGGCTCGGGAATTTTTAACCATAATTGGTTAATTTCGCTGACACGGGGACTGGGTGTATGTGTCGTCTTCATCATCATTTCATCCTCATCACGACGCGCAGGTCGCCTACGGGAGTCAATTCGAAAGACCTGTACCTGGCGAGCCGAACTTGTCCTTGGACACTCCCGGCACTTAAAGCCATAGGCCTACGCCATTTCATTTCAATATGAAATTTAAGATATATGCACATACCTGTTTATTGCAGTACTGGCAGAAAATAATCTTGCCATTAAAAGTCATCCCTGGAAACTGTACAAGCCATTGTTGTATAAGCGCACTCTTAGATTATTTCGTTTTAGACATGATGAACTATATTAACTTAAACAGGTGTTCTTTCACTGGCGACTTGACACAGTATGTCCCTTCTTACTACCTGCTCCTTGTTCTTCCTAGATCAGGGATGGCGAACCTATGCCACGCGTGTAACTGGGTGACACGTGAACACGTTTTCAGTGGCACGCCACATGAACATACAGTAATGTTTTTATATACGTATTGTAGTACAGACAATACATATCTCATAGTGTTTCAAGTGTAAGGAATACATATCGAAAATCTAAATACTAGTTCCATTTGGACGTGCAATATAGCAATACTGCTACCCTGATACGTCCGAAAGTCAAGTGAAATAGCGTCGTTTTCTGGGTTTGTATACGGACATCGCAAACATGTTTTCGGTGCCGAAAAGAACATTAACTTAACAAAGGCGGTGAACGTATATTTCAAGAACTGTGGACAAGGGAATTCGGACTGGCAGAAAAATGTGTTGCCTGTGTTCGAAAACAATTGTATCCCCCACATTTAATGTAAAGCGCAGTTTTGGAGACTAATAATTCAAATGTTTGTTCCATATCGAATGAAGAAAGAAGAGAGTTCGTTTCACAAAATATCGAACAATACACATAACAAATTATTTTATATCATTATTCCGGCCAAGGAATAATATCAGTGCAGCTGTTTCCATATGTCTCACTGCATAGTACAGCATACAAGGAAAACTGATTTCTAATGGTGATATCTTGAAAGAAACTTTCTTATTGACGTCCGACACATTATTTGAAAACTACCCTAACAGCTAATAATTAACAGAATTAAAGGAATGCCAGCCAGCTGAACTGCTGTCAAGGATGTCTTAATAAAATGAGAGAAGAAGTTTCGGAGGAATTGAAAGCTAATTTGGATAACTCCCACATGTATGCAGCAGGTTTTGATGAAAGGCTGAATGTGATCTTACAGCTGTTTCTTCTGGTTTCCTTGCGGAAATGTGATGAGGTAGAAATTAGTTAAATTGTTGAGCATACGAACTACGACAACATGAGGGAGGTGGGGGGGGGGGGTGTGTGTTGTAGGTTGTAGATTTTCCTTAAAGTAAAATAACAAGTGGCACGGTCAACAGTTGAGAATAATAAACCAGACTTAAAATGACACGCTAGTTGGAAAAGGTTCGCCATCCCTGTCCTAGATAATCCTCCCCCTCACCCTGTCACTCGACACAGTACGTCCTTTACTACCTGCTCGTTGTTCTTCTGAGCTAATCCTCCACCTCCACCCTTCACTCAGCATTCCTTTGGTGACAGTTGTCTGGGAAGAGCACATTTCTGTGAAAAACCCACCCTCTGCTGTTCTGCTCGTTCCAGGGATGTCCATTGTGTGATTGTAAAAGTTACAGAAGTTGAATTTTATTTTAAATGTAGAAAATAGGCATTTTTAGGTACTAAAATAGTAAAATAGGCTCTAAAGGTCCAAATAGGCATTTTAGGGCACTACAAAACTCTATTAATGTAAGGGATTTATCATGAAAAGTCAACATATTTAAAAAATCATGTTATTTTGTAAGGAACAAAATAGGCATTTGTCTTGCAATCCCAGGTCTAGTGATAACATGGGACTGCTTGCGCAAGAAAAGGCGCATAAGGGGTGTATGGTGTAAGGAGTAGCTTTTTGAAGAGAAGCGTCTATTCCCTCCCACGATACATATTTATATCTTCTTTTAATTGTCACCCCTTTTATCGCTAAAGAAAATACGGTTATGTGGCAAGATGTTGGGGAAGTTTATTAACTTTTAAGTATTTATAAATATAGTGCTATATTATTTATACAATTAAAATGTATTGTTTTATTTTAAACTATATAAATGGAGACATGTTAATGGAATTAAACCATTAAAATGAAAAGTTAGCAGCTTTAATTTGATCAACACATTTCTTTAATTGGAAATAAATTTCAATAATATTATTAACAGTAATATACCTCTACTTTGGTTTCAATTAAGGTAAATAAGGATGTAAACATCTAAGATCAGGTCGAAACTGATTGCAATTTATCGCTTCTTATTTAAGGTAGATTGAGAAATCAATACTTTTTGAGTGCAAATCAAATGTTATAGTTAACTACAACCCTAATGTAGTTAGAAAGACTCATTGCAACATTGAGATTATTGGCTTCATACACGCAGCAAGAGACCGGAAAATTCCGGCCTCAAGGCGGAAACATAATTGTAGTTCGGGGTTTTTGGGTCTCTCCCCACCCATCGCGGCCTCGACGACGCCGCCATACACATTGGAGAATCCCTGAACGCTTGGACTGTTCAGGCCAAACCTTAAGGATATCCCGCTCTTGTATGGCCACCTTTAGACGGCAACGCTGTCTTTCAGGCCAGGGAGATTGGTATCGGTGACGTGATTTGCGGATGTGAATTGGGCGCATCTGTGGCGTTTAATATGAATTGTTCCGGCATTCGCCTTAGTACAGAAGAATGGAATACCATTCTCAGGACAGCCGACGTTGGGGACCAACCCCTCCGCCTCCGGTACGGTACGTAGAGCTGCATGGCTAGTAAAACTAGCAGCTGTTAAGCCGAAGCCTGTTCTACTAGGTCCAAGGATGGCGAATATGTGCAGCTTCAAATTACATCGGATTGAGTCTGGATCGAACCCCCAACTTGAAGTACCGGTAGTGTTCTGCCGTCTGAGCTAATTCGGCGCGGCTTATTTTTAACAGTACGGTACCGAAATTGTATTTCATTTTCATCTAATTATACATTGTGTGATTGCACTGGTAATTAATTTAAGAGGAAAGAGAGTACATAATAAACACAGGTAAAGTAATAGAAGCATCTTCATGTGCCACATTAATTGCAAAAAATGTTCCCCACTCGAAAGTCGAACTGAATACCTCTCTCTCCACTTGACATTCGGTAATCATTCTTGAGTGAGAGGAATTTGCAGCCAACACTGCAGAGTTATATTTGCAGAATTTGAGTAATGTTATATACAACGTGGAGTTTATTGTTGTGACATGGTAGTAGAGGACATTCCATTCTATTTACAAATCATTATTTTATCCACTTCGTGCATTCTAAGATTGAGATTTTCGTCGTAAATATATTCCAATATCAATCTGACAGCGTGTACATACGAAGTTGGCATTATTGATTATTTATGAATGTTTCGTATAGCCATGTTGAATATGGAGTGTGATGATTCTAATTTCGTGAATTTGAAGTGACTCAAGTGATCAAAACTCTGTTCTTGTGAAAAGTGCGTCACCGATATATTTCGGAAGGCTGAAGATCCCGTTTAATTTAAGGGACTCAAGATTGTTGATCAGAGGGAACCGAAACAATGGACGATCTAGGTAAATATTGCTGTTATTTGAGTGCAATGTCTTCATTTTCGTCACATGGCTTTTTTTTTCCCCTGTCCTGAAACTTGTACGTGGTATAGAACATGTGTGTTTTATTTCCGGAATGTATTTCCATAATAACAGGCTAAACAGTGACTATTACTGAAATTAGTTTGTTTGCTAATTCGAATGTTTGTTTATTAGGTTAGTTAATAACACTGAACCTAACCTATGATATAGTTTCGTGAATTACATCGCGTGAACAATTTATACTGGTGGATTAGTCGAATTATTATTACATTGAAATATGTATATCTGGTAGTGGTTGGGTAGTAATATGTAACCTGAAATCTTGTGTCATTTATAGCTGTTGCTTCTACGGAACTTTATTTGACACTGACAACTGCTCATTTTAAGTCTGATTATATATTCATTTGTAAAAGGAAACATATTTTATTCTGTTGATAATATCACGAGACAGTTTAATGAAATATAATTTTCATTTTAGACTTGGGTCAATAACCAAGAAATTAGCCCATTATTTTAGCCTATCAGATATAATGTTACTCTTATATTTTGGTAAGTTACTCTTGTGAGGTTCACTTGCAGTTGTGTGTGTTGTCTTTTGTTAATGCATGTCAAACATGCTTTTGGTTGGAAATAGATGCGTAGTTTCTATACTTTGTTGGAGACCTACCCGTAACACCTCGGTTCATTCTAGGTTTGGGCAACCTCGTTCAGTTGAATGTTGTTCAGATCAGGATCTCCCTTTGCATATAACTACTTGGGTGCAATTAAATAGTGGAGAATAAACTGAGATATATTAGATTTAATGTAGAAATGCCAAGAATTATGAGGGTCATATCCTTTCGTTTAATTTCAGAGAACATTCTAATCTGGCACAGAGCACATTAAGTTGTGTTGTTTGGTAACAGATGGCTACAACTAGAAGTTCTAAAAATGTTTTTGCAGTTTGACATGTTATGACATTTTTACATCATCCCATTTATATCAAAGAAGCCAGTGCTGGTGGACTATAAACTAACTGTACTTGCCCTGAATATCTCAATATGTATTTCATAAGTTAAATATCTCTTTAGTTATCTTGATATATTACAACAAACTAGATAGAGTAGATGCAGAACACACGTGTAACAAGGATGTGGTCTGTTATCTCTGCAATTTAATATATACATTGAAAAGCAATGAGAGTTTTCTGCCACATGCATCCAAGGAATAAAAATAACTGATGATCTGTACCAAGCAAACCCGGTCCAGGAAGCCAAGAATAACACCCGAGAAGATTCATCGTGCTGACCACAGGACACCCCATAATCTGCAGGCCTTCGGGATTGTTGTGCCATGGGGTTTGTTTTGGTACCAAACAGTATGTTTTGCAGACGACTTTGTTCAGATAGCAGAGTGAGAAAGAGCTAGAGACCTCATTAATAAAATTAATGGTCTTCTAAGAGAAATGTGAAGCATGGAAATAAATTAAAAACCAAAATAATGAAATGTATACGAAATGGTATCCAGAATGCTAGTGTCTGTTTGGAAGGAGAAAGATTGGTCCAGGTAAATCAGTTTAGGTATCGGTACTTCACAAGCACGGCATCATTTCATCTGATGGGAGGTATGAGAAGGATGGCTGTTCTCAAATAGCTCAGATGAAAGAGGCTTTCAATATGAAGAGGAGCCTACTAACATCCAATGCCATATCACTACCAGTGAGAAGGCATTTCATTAAAAGCTTTGTTTGGAGCATTGCAACCTATGGCTCTGAAGTCTTGAGTTTGCTGGAGGCAGAAAAGAAATGACAACATGCATTTGAAATGTGGTGTTGGCATAGAACCTTACGAATACCCTGAACTAGCAAGGCAACTAATGATAAAGTCCTGAAAAAAAAAAAAAAAAAAAAAACCCCTGATCTAATAAAGCATCAAGAAAAGAAAGTACAGTTGGATTAGTCACTTACTACATCATTCATCATGGTGTACCACTCTGCTTGAAGGGAAAGTGGAAGGTAAAGTAAAAAGAGAATAACCAAGAGCAGAGTTCCTTTCTAACATTCAAGAATGATGCCCATACTACCAATGCAAACAGTTGGCTCATGAGAGGAAGCCCATAGAGGACAGGCATGCTACCCACCAACTGTCAGGTTGAGGAGGAGGAGAAGAGGATGGACACGTATATATTTTCAAAGTAAGCTCTTATGTCTTTCAGCATTGCAGATACAAACTTTTGTGAGCCAGTTAAAATCCTTCATGATTGTTCTTTTGCTGCTGGGACTGGCACCATTTCCTTTGTTGTCTTTCTCTTTGAAATGATTAAATAGTGAATATGATTATAGTCCCTTTAGTCTTCCTCTGTTATTTTTTTTGTTTGCTAGTGGTTTGTCACACTAACAAATCAAAAGTTTTAGCAACGGAAGGTTGGGAAGGGATTAGGATTGGAGAGGATATCGTCTATGGCCTTAATTAAGGTAGAGTTCCAGAATTTGACTGGTGTGAAAATGGTAAACCACGGAAAACCATCTTTAGGGCTGTCGAAGGTGGGATTCAAACCTACCCTCTCGCAAATGCAAGCTGACAGCTACGTGACCCTAACCACACAGCCAACTCACGCGGGCCTCTGTAACTCCTACCGGTACTATCAAGTAATTATCGTATTCTAGGTATTATCACATAGTTCCATTTTCTGAATCGATTTCGATGGACAACATCCTGCAGTTTATTTATTCTGAACTTGCTCATTATCTCATCATTGTTTGCCTTGATTTCTTGTTTGGACTCAACTTTTATTTTTACCTCCAGCTTTTAAATGATATATCCAGGATCCCCTTTACTCCTATACAGTATAGTTGATCTGAATTGTGGAATGATGTAGAACTAAGTAAATATCCTTTGCTGGTGGAACCTAGTGTTTACAGTGCGCTATGTCTTCTGCTATGGGCTAGAGCAATTTTGTTACTTTCATTCATCTGTCTCAGCTTTATCCTTGGCTTCGACAAAATGAAAGTGATTGAGGTATGAGTGATGCTAGTAATGCCATTCCTTCTGCAGCCAGTCCCTGCTATGAATGGTGTGAAAATATTGCTCATAGGGTCAGTTGGTGCATGCATTTCAGTGGGCTTGGCAGACTGATGTGTAATAGCAACTTCTGGCTCGGTGAGGAAAGCAACGGGAAACTACCTCACTCCTCATTTCCCTAGTACGCCTCTTTAGTGATGCCTAGGCTATCTATGACAGCTGATGGTGGAACTGTTGAGGATCTAACCAGCCTTTGGGCTGAGGACTAAACATACATACATAATTAGGATCATTCTTGCTAAATGCAGTAGATAACAATTCAGATCTCATTGCATTAGATTTGCCATATTATTTTCATTATAATGATGTTTTGATGCAAGTTTACACCTTCCACATGGTTGAAGTGCTTCATGTTTTCTAATTTCTTTCTCCTACTTATGATTTAGTCTTTATGGGTCTCTTTTCTACCACCACTTTGGGTCTTGAAATGCTGATGTTCGTTAAGTAAACCCATAAGTTTTGGATCAAGTTGTTAAACGAGTGAATGCAAGGTTTCTACAGTTCTCATACTTACAAACAGGTTATCAGCATAAACTGAATTGCATACATGGTTGCATGTTCCAGGCAACATACTTTTCTTTCTGTTATATTTGTGTATGATATATTGTTCTGTGCTATGCGATTAATTAATTCCATTTATCATTAATAAAATTACATTATCCTTACTGCATATCTGTCTTGGGCTCCCTGTATGTCCAGTAGGCAATGAGGCTGGAGACCACTCATTCCAACAAAGTGTTTGTGTCACAGACATAACTGGGTCAGTTGAGCGATGTATGGAATACATCATTGTTCAGAAAGGTAAAACTTCAGTATTGTCCTCCCATTAGCAGTGTGAGAGTGCACTGTACTGCACACAGAGGATGCCGCTCTCTTGTTAATGCCTTACTTTCTTGGAGAATGCTTCGAACTGTTACTTAAATGCTCTTTCTTTACTGGTTTGAACATGCCCTGGTTAGTGATAAAACCCTTGGTCTAACACGGCCTCTCAGAGTGCATGCTCCCATGCACTGCACGGCGCAAGGTGCAGGAGACGACTTCACTAGGTTGACCAGAGTGCAAACCCCTACTCACTTCCCCTACACCTGTTTCATCCGTTCGGCCTGTCTTCGCCTTCTTGTAATTCTCCACCTTCCCCGCTGATTCTCACCTCAAACGAAATGTTTATGTGCGGCGAGCGGTGACACTGTTGTATGGGACAATGTTACCGGTGTTGAAACACATTTCTTTCAATTTGGTTTGAGCAGACAATTTGTCTTCTCTAGCTCTTCTTTTCCTTTACCTTTGCAATGATACCAGTTATGCCTGGAACAAGGAACCGGCTGACAGCAATTCTGAGAGCCTTCTTTAAATTACAATCAGAAATAGTTCTACTCGCACGCAATCTAGTTTTCGTACAAGTCAAAACAGGAAGAAATACCTTTCACATATGCATGTGGAACCAAACATAGAAATAATCTTAGCTGCTTCTCGATGCAGCTTAGGACAATCTTTGTTCGACAGATTCTCGTAGAATTTGAGTAAAGCCTTTGTGTTAGAAAATAGATCTTTTTGATTAACTTATCGCATAATTATTGTCCACAGATTAAGCATTTGGCTTTATCGTCATGACTGAGAAATAATACAAAAATTCCCAGTTCGATTGAAATTGATTTCCGGAAGTCTTTGCTTTCTTCGAAACAGGTTGTTCCATTATTATGTTGTTGTCTTGCGCTTATCTATGTCACTGATAAACAAGCTGTCTATCACTGAACGCTTCGCTCTCCTCAGCACACTATACCATCCGAGTCAAGCCGAGTCAGACCAATGCACACTGCATGGAGCTCTTGCGCCTCGATTTGCACGCGTGAGATTTTGGGCGTTTGAGAGGCCCTGGTCTAACACATCAGGAGTCTCTTGAAGGGACTATGACCGCACAGCATGTCAGATCATTGGTCTGATTGTTTAGTGTGTTTATTGTTCCTTGATTGGTAATCTATTTGTGTAGAATTCTGAGTGTGACACCATATTGAAGTAATTTCAGCCAATGGCAGTGTTTGTTCAGCCTGCTACTTTGGAAAATGTTGCTTATTTTGGGATGTTTTACTATAAAAGTGACATTCTTACTAGGGTAGGTGGTGTGTAGCACTGGGGGTAAACACTATCTGTCCTTCATGTAATACATGGTAATATTTATAAGATTTGTCTGCATGTGTGGCGGGGACAGTACTGAAGTTCTACCTAGTACGCACAGTTTGGGTATAAGTTACAACTTATTGAATAAAACTTAGCCTGATCTTCATACACAGACCAATTTAATACACTGTGGTTAGACAAGCAAAACACATCAAGTCAGGTTTTGAGTTTTTTTTACATTTTCACACTGCTCTTATATAACTATTGTACCTACCCTAAGAAACCCATTGCATACTTTTAGAGATAAATATTCTTATTCTGAGAATGATGATGATGATTATTGTTTAAAGGGGCCTAACAGTTAGGTCATTGGCCCATTCTAAGAATGATCTTGGCAGCGCAAGACATTGACGAGACCTGTGACTCATCACGAGGCAACGTGGAGGAAACACAGTATTCATGGATGATAATACTAGAGCGCATGATGCCAACATCATTTGAAGATACCTGTAAGACCACCACGTGCAACGTATGGACGGGCGCTCCGAAGTCCTGACTTAAATCCTGTTGAACAAGTCTGGGACTAACTGGAATAATGTGTCCGAGTGAGATATCCATCACTCCAAACACTACAAGCCCTTGAAGACATACTTTTGGAAGAATGGGGACATCTGCCTCAACAGAACTTGCTGTGCCATGAGAGAAGCATAAGAAGGCGTTGTGAAGCAGTTATCTATGCGAGGGGTAGCAGTTCTTCATCCACATATTCCTCTGTAATGTCTTTCCATGCTTTTCTTTAGCCTGCATGATTCCTGGTGTCATTTCTTTGTTTAAAAGAACGTTGCATTCTTTACGCAGCTTAGTAAAAATTAGGCTTTGACATCCACTTTCTGCAGGTAATTCTTATTCACGTAAAGACATGCTTGCAGCTGCTGGCTGTCTTCACACCAGTGTGCAGTTGTCTGTAAGGCATGTAATGGCCTTTCCTGGTATGCTGAATCCAGCAGCTGACACTTCCGGTATGTGATGTATTTGCTTACAAGTGCAAGTAAATGTGTACAGTAACTACTTAGTTCTTTCAAAATTTTTCTAGTATTTACTTCTGAAGTAAACAATCAGTTTTTATGTATTTTTATACTAGAGACCAAATGTGTCTATGCTAAAGAAGTAATTAACATCTTTTTCTTTGGAAACTTTGTTATCATTGATATCATGCAAAAAGGGAAAAAAAGCTGATTTTCTTAAGACTGGCATTCTGTGAAGTAGGCCTAATTGTAATTTTACTAGTTACTTGTTGAAAAAGTCATTTGTAATTGAGCTCAGTATTTCTCAGGTAAAACCACACCCGGGCGGCTGGAGTGGGACATTGATGATGACGACGATGATGATTTCTCAGGAAACTGTAATTCAGCCACATTGCTTTGTTCTTATACTTTTTCCATCACTGTTAATCAATTCAACAAATAAATGCATTATAGCACATATAAAGAGCTTGAAAGCTTTTTTTATAGGCATTATATTGAAAATTGTGTTCGACTCGTTGGCTGAATGGTCAGTGTACTGGCCTTCGGTTCAGAGGGTCCCGGGTTCGATTCCCAGCCGGGTCGGGGATTTTAACCTTCATTGGTTAATTCCAAAGGCCCGGGGGCTGGGTGTTTGTGCTGTCCCCAACATCCCTGCAACTCACACACCACAGATAACACTATCCTCAACCACAATAACACGCAGTTACCTACACATGGAAGATGCCGCCCACGCTCATCGGAGGGTCTGCCTTACAAGGGCTGCATTCGGCTAGTAATATCCACACGATTTATATATATTGTAAATTGTGAGAAATTGTCGTACAAGTTGGTTTCATATGGGAATACGGTACAAAGACTTATTCTTTAGATTTGTTCTCAGGTTCAATCCTGGCTCAGTCCGGTGGTATTTGAAGATGGTCAGATATGTCAGCCTTGTGTTGGTAGATATACTGGCGTGCATAAGAATTACGACGGGACGAAATTCTGGCACTTCGGTGTCTCCGAAAACTATCAAATAATTAGTGGGACGTAAAACCAAAAAAATTAATTACTTATTAATCTTCAGACTTAATACAATGGGAATCTAGATTATAGAATTGCAAAGAAATAACACCACGTTTTAACTAGTTAACTCACATTGATAGGAAAACCCCATTGCGCAACAGCCCCGAAGGGCCATGGCCTACCAAGTGATCGCTGCTCAGCCCGAAGGCCTGCAGATTATGAGGTGTTGTGTGGTCAGCATGACGAATCCTCTCAGCTGTTATTCTTGGCTTTCTAGACCGGGGCCGCCATCTCACCGTCAGATAGCTCAAGTAGGCTGAGTGGACCATGAACCAGCCCTCAGATGCAGGTAAAAATCACTAATCTGGCCGGGAATCGAACCCGGGGCCTCCGGGTAAGAGGCAGGCATGCTACCCCTACACCGCAGGGCCGGCACTCGGATAGGAAACCTATTAGAATTTTTTCCAAGAAGTTCCTTTGTCATTGTGCACAGAAATCAGATATCGCAAAATTCTCAGTCTATAAAGCAAATAAATTACAACTCAAACCTCAGTCCAAGAATTATAATGGAGTAAAAGTAATCAAATTACTTGTAAGAAATACTTTTTTAGTAATTTTTACTTGTAATCATTACATTCTACTAATTGTTATATGTCACATGGAATGGGAATAAATTAAGCGATGATGAAGATGATTTACACAGCTTAGATCTACTAGTCAGTTTCATAGTATTAGCTGAAAATATGCTAACTGCCGTCGTGCTATTAGTAAGTTATTGATCTTCTGTTCTAGGTACAGCTGGTTCAATCTTGGCTGAGATAAGTGGCATTTGAGGGTATTTAAATATGACAGCTTCTAGCTTGTTAGAAAACTCCTGCAGGAAAAAATTCTGACACCCTATTGTGAAAAGGGTGTTAAAATATTCTTCCTCTTCCTTCTCCTCCCTGGCCTTTTTCCCAATTAGCTGAGGTTGGCACTTTGCATGGATTTAGCCCATTTTTATGGCAACCCTATATGGAGGGAGTATTCTCTATATATGCAACCTTAAAGTTTTCCAGTTTGTTGAAAATAATGTAATATAGACTAAAGAAAACACTAGAAAATACATCTTAATGGAATGTATTATACTTGGAAAAAAGGAAACATTTTATGAACAATGGGATGACATGTTTTGTTCTTAAAAAAACATCAGATTTTACAAATCACTTATTATGTGTGAATAAATTCAGTATTGTTTGCGTTGTGTATATATTACTGAATTTGAATTGGAGAATGTTATGAACAAGTGTAAAATCACTTTATGGTAAAATTTGCTGTTATTCCATAATAAATGTGAAAATGTTTTCTAAACGTATTTTATTGCACTCCATCTGCCTATGTCCACAGTTAACACCTGAGAGAAACAGACATACCTATATTGTATACCAGTAGAAAGCTCAAAGGCTCTTCTACTGTATATGATTATGCAAAAGTAATACAAATATTATCATATGAAATATATGATAAGCTGCTTTTGCCATTGGAAATTATGAGAAAATGGCTGAAATTATATCAGTAGTGACCCCTCATTTTAAAACGTACAAAGGTCATCGTTAGAATAGAAGTTTTTAGAAGATTGATGATGTTCCTCCTTTTTTTTAAAAAAGTAGTCCTAAGGTCTTCCGCTGCATACAGTGTGGCAGTTGGTATCATTGCTAGTGCTATAGTAGGAGAATCACCAGTTTCAATTGTTGGTGTGGAGTGTGAGCTGTGGCTTGAAGACTTGGAGTTACCTTCTCTATACAAATCTGGGTACTGCCATATCTGCTGGTGGGCATCCCCGCAGTCTCGTTCAATTCTGCTGAGACTTGTCTGAGAGAAATAGAGCTTGGAGATCACAAGGACTAACTGCAGTTCTTATCAGGTAAGTTTTCAGAGCTATTGGTAACAAGGAAGGCACTGTCATCACTCACTGCACAGGTCTAATGGATCAAATTTACCACCGCTGCAAAGCATTCCATTTTGCAGTGGAGAGAACGTCGTAACATTTCATCTCTTGTTGCCATGGTGGGTTAGTTCATTTTCAACCAAGAGGAATGCATGAGCAACTTAAACAACTAATGCTTAATAATAATAATAATAATAATAATAAACTTAACAATGCATTTTACATCCTATAGGCATAATAGTCCTATGGCATTAGCTTCATTTTCCATGTCACAATGACGAATGCTATAATCTGGCCTGCAAGTGAGATGGTTGAGTAAAGTTGCTCTTGCTACACCCTGTGTAAATAGAAAGTTAAGTTGCAGAAAGTGCTGATCCATGTGAACTAAGTTATATTGTTAAGTGCCTTCTTCCTTAAAAAGTATACACCATGTCTCTGAAAGAAGTAGCTTGCATCCGGGAGATAGTAGGTTCGAATCCCACTATCGGCAGCCCTGAAGATGGTTTTCCGTGGTTTCCCATTTTCACACCAGGCAAATGCTGGGGCTGTACCTTAATTAAGGCCACGGCCGCTTCCTTCCAACTCCTAGGCCTTTCCTATCCCATCGTCGCCATAAGACCTATCTGTGTCGGTGCGACGTAAAGCCCCTAGCAAAAAAAAAAAAAAAATGAAAGAAGTAGCTAAGAAAATATTGGCTTTCGAAGATTCCTTGAAAGACTTTCAAGCTCGCCTAGACTCAGCAGTCAGTGCTGTCAACCCACCAAACGTGCTCCAAGTGCTTGGCAGCGAGTTCCAGGCATTCAAGAAACAGGCGAGCGAAGACATCTCTAAGCTCAAAGGGGAGCTGAAAGTTCTGGAATATCAGCTTCAGAAACAAGACGACGTGTTGAATGAGGCCGAACGGTACAGTCGCTGTAACTGTCTTTTGTTGCATGGCGTCTCGGAACAGCCGTCCGAGGACATTAACATCAAAATGCTAGAGACACTGAAAAATAAACTTTCGGTTGAAATGTCATTTCTGGATGTGGATCGCTGCCACAGGCTGGGCCGCTGTAATCGAACGTCTGCTGAGGTGGTCTCGCATGGAAATCGACTGATCATTATTAAGTTCCTTCAGTACCATGATCGTGATCGAGTGTGGTGCGCAATACGAGCTTTGAAGGGCAGTGGGCTCATGCTGAGTCCCTCAAAAGTGTGAGAAAAAATATCCTTAATCAGGCAAGGGATTTATGGGGAATGCAGAAATGCTGGACTCAAGATTGACATATTTGTGTTTTATGAAAAGATGGAAGTAAAATTCAAATAAGCACGATGGCTCAATTAAAAAACATTGGAGGGAGTAAGTTGAACATGTGAACTTAGCAAAAGAAATTATGTGTTTACTATTTAATTTTTATTTGTGTGTAAGTGTGTGCTTGTGAAAGTCAGTGGGTCTACTCACCAGGTTGCTTGGGTAAGCTCATTTTACTTCTTGTTAATTTTATTTCTTACTGTTTAGTTCATATGTTTGTAGACCAGTACAGAGGTAATACCATTGACCTGCATTCCTCTCCACAGCCCTCACCCACCCCTTCTCTTTTGTCCCTACCACCTTCAACAGGACTTGTGTTGCAAGAGCAGCTCAGTAGCCACCCGTGTTTGTTGCACTGTTGCCACCTAAATGGCCAGTCATTATTAGCTCATATGGAAGAGGTACAGGCTATTTTTGAAATGAACCATGTGCATGGTATTGGAATCAGTGAAAGCTGGATGTGTACAGACATGTCGTCATTGGCAGCTAGCTTGGACGGGTACTCAATATTACACCATGGCCGCATTGACAAAATAGGCGGTGGCCTTCTACTTTATTACAGAAATGACCTGAAATGTAAGATAATTTCCACTTACCCAAGTCCTACACGGCGACCAGAATTTATGTTTATAGAATTAGACTACCATAAAAAGATATTAATAAGAATTGTATACAAGCCACCTAAAATAAGACAGACTGATGATTTTGAAGAGGAATTAGCAAATCTTATCTTTGCATATGATGACATAATCATGGGTGACTTTAACACTGACCTTTTAAAGCAGTCTACCAGGCGAGTTGGCCGTGCAGTTAGGAGCGCGCAGCTGTGAGCTCGCATCCAGGAGATAGTGGGTTTGAACCCCACTGTCAGCAGCCCTGAAGATGGTTTTCCATGGTTTCCCATTTTCACACCAGACAAATGCTGGGGCTGTACCTTAATTAAGGCCACGGCCGCTTCCTTCCCATTCCTAGGCCTTTCCTTTCCCATCGTCACCATAAAACCTATTTGTGTCGGTGCGACGTATAGCAAATAGCAAAAAACCAAACAAAAAAAACAGATTAGTGAAGCGAATAACCTACGGAATTTATTTCTTGCCACAAACATTACTATTTTACCCCTCAACGCTACTAATCATGTTCATTACTCTGACCGCACAAGTCATACCTTAATTGATTTTCTTGCGACAAATGAACCTCAGAAAGTAATTACGCATGGACAGATCCCTGCTCCTGGCATCTCTTCACATGACCTATTGTACCTGTGTTATTCTACAGGAATACCTAAGTACAAACCACGCTACATTACAATACGAGACTTACGACATATGGACCGGTATAAACTGTGCCACGATGCGTATGACTTGCCTTGGGACAGTATACGTAATTTTCAGAATATAAGCTCTCAAGTAAACAAATTCAATTCACTGGTACTAGAAATATTTGACAAGCACGCACCAAAGAAACAGGTAAGAATCACCTGCCATTCATCCGCGTGGCTAACGCCCGAGATAAGATCTGCTATTGCCAATCGTGACAAACTGTAGAGAAAATACAAACTGATGCATGACACAGATGATTTTGAGTGGTACAGGTTTCTGAGAAACAGAACCAAGCAGCTAATTAGGAATTCTAAATATAAACACTTTCAGGAACTGATGAACACTAACAGCCTGAGACAAAAATGGAGTAATTTACGTACGTTAGGTATAGGTAAAACCGTAGAACATGTACCAAGCCCATCGCTACAGGCTTTAAATGATCATTTTGCACGGCCAAGAATAGCCTCTACCTCCTGCCCTAAAAGTTCACTACCATTGCTTCAACAGCATTCTGTGAATGAGCAATTCTCTTTTAGAAATATCACTTCGAATGAAGCTAAAGTTGTGATATACTCCATTACATCTAATGCCACAGGTAATGATGACATTCCTTCATCGCTGATTAAGGATATCTTGGAAGCTGTTCTGCCAATACTAACTCATATATTTTGCCTGACAAATGGAGTGTTTCCAGATGTTCGGAAAGATGCACTAATTAGACACATCCTGAAGAGCTCCAAGTTAGATTCTCCTTCAGATTATCGTTCAGTATCCATCCTACCACTCCTATCCAAGGTTCTTGAACACCTAGTTCACACACAAGTTACTGAATACCTTACCTAGCATTCCCTCCTCAACCCCTTTCAATCCGGCTTCAGGAAAGGAAATAGCACTGCGACAGTGTTACTGTGAGTTACAGATAATAGACGTGCAATGGACCAATGGGATGTGACTATACTGACATTATTAGATCTCAGTAGTGCCTTTGAGACAGTCAACCCTCAGTTACTATTTGCAGAAATGTCTAGAACTAAGTGTGTCGCTTTGGTTCTTTTCCTTTTACCTTGAAAATCGCTGGCAACGTGTGACGGTGGGAAATGTGACTTCAGGATGGCAAAGTAAGACCCTCGGTGTCCCTCAGGGGTCAGTCCTAGGACAATTGTTATTTATCATCCAAATTAATGATATATCTAAAGCTCTTAAATTCAGCAAATTGCAAGTGAACGCAGATGATGTACAAATTTACTGTCATTCAAAACCGAGGGATATTAATACTGCACTTACTAAAATAAATTCTGACCTACATCTTAGTAACTATGCAAATTAGAACAGTTTATTAATAAACCCGAATAAAACTCAAGTTGTTGTTATTGGTACCAGTAAAAACGTATGTTCCCTCGAGCAACGGGACATCTCTCCAATAATTTTAAACAATAAAATCATACCCTACTCTACTTCAGTGACTAACTTAGGAATTATTATGACTGAGACCTTAAATTGGACTCAACAGGTGATAAGCACATGTAATAAAGTACACAAATGCTTATATCCTCTGAAGCGATTCTGTAATGCATTCTCCGTTCAGCTTAAAGTACAGCTCACTCTCTTATACTACCTATACTTGACTATTGTGATACTGTGTTGACTGAAAACCTGTGGCAGTAACAAGAAACTGTACCTGAGCCGAACAGCTGCATAAGATATATATTTAATCTGTGATATGATGTTCATATATCATCTTATGATAAGGAGCTGTCGTGGCTTCGAGTGCACCAGTGCCATGAATTTCACGTGTTATCACTTCTGCACAAAATACTTTCCACTAATACTCCCAACTATCTTTCTTCACCTTTTTCTTACTTCTCATCCTGTCATGACCACAATATGAGATCTGGCTCCTCTCTTGCCATACCTGTAAGCCACACTGCTGCTTACAACCGCTCCTTCATAATCTCTGCATCCGGGTCATGGAATTTGCTGCCTGTGAACATTAGGGACATTCCCTCACATCGCAAGTTTAAGGTGGCATGCCGCGAGTATTTGTTGAGTAGATCCCGCTGACTTGCTGGATAATTGATGAGAGAAAGAATGGGGTGAATGAATGGATTATTGTAGTTACGTCATTTAAGTGTATTTTATTTGTGTATTTTAAAATTAAGGATTCTATTATTATCATTATTAATATTATTACTATTGTTATTAATATTATTTGTGTTATTTGTATTTGTAATTACTGTATAAGTTATGTACTCTTATCGACTCTTCTAGTGTTTAAGTGTCAGGGAGGGCCTTGAGCCCTAACTCTGCCACCAATAAAGGCATTATCCATCTATCTATCAGTTTCCTGAGAACAGTCCTTACTGTTACAAAATCTACAGTGAAATGCATGGATATATATCTGATCTGCCACCAAAAACTTCAATACCTTTTTTTACGGTCATATACACCGTTGATTAGTGTTCGCCTGGTTCTTCATTTCTCTTGGCATATAGCTGCCTGCAAGTTGTCATTTCTTCTCAAAGACTTCAGAATGAAAGACAAATCACTTTGCAGCCATCACATTTTAATTAGTGCACTGTCGGCAGCCCTGAAAATGGTTTTCTGTGGTTTCCCATTTTCACACCAGGCAAATGCTGGGGCTGTACCTTAATTAAGGCCACAGCCGCTTCCTTCCCACTCCTAGCCCTTTCCTGTCCCATCGTCGCCATAAGACCTATCTGTGTCGGTGCGACGTAAAGCAAGTAGCAAAAAAAAAAAAAAAAAAAAAAATTTTAATTAGTGCCATTTGGTGACTGACTACATAACCATACTTGAATTTAGACACTGTCTCTCTCTGAGAGACTGTAATACAGAATGAAATATTGCAGTTGTTAAAGTGGTCATGTTCCTAAGACAAAAGAGGTCGAAATATGACTGCCCCCAGGACTAAAAAACCCAAATCTCCTGCCCTCCGTACAGGTGTGTTATTGATTTCTGCTAGATTGACGCACAAGAGAGACATAGTCAGCTCTTGTTATATTGAAATTGGTTGTCCTTAGAGACATCTGCTGGGCAGTGACTGGATTATATCAGAAAGTGACTTGAATTTTTTTGAAAAGTAGAAACTGCTTTAGCAGATAGCGGTTTTGATTCATAAATACAAGGGCTGAACATGTGACTGCCCATGGGACTCAAACTTAAATCTCCTCTTTGGACAGGTGCATTAACCAGTTCTGATAGGATGACCAACACACGAGACAGACTTGGTCAGGTCTTTGGTGTTGAAATTGGCTTTCTTTTGGTGGGGGAGATGTCTGTTGGGCACCTGCTGGATAGTTATGAAACCATATATTAAAACCCGGAGTTCTCTCTGTTGGCCAGGTTCTTTCCCTTGTTGCCGCATACTTCAAAATGGTCCTGTGTAAATTTAAATAGCAACAGGATTTGATATCTTGATATCTTTATTAGAAAATTTCAATCTGAATTACAGTTACTATGACTTTAGATTAGTGTATGTATGTATGTAGGTATGTAGTAAGAGAACACTTTGAAGTATTTTTAGTAATATGCTTTGTAGGAAATTATTTACCAACATTTTGAAACTTATTTAAACAAAAGCCATGATTTTAACCAAGAAAAGGACATATAAAAGAAGGGTAAATAGAAGTCACAAAAACTGATCCTGTGGCAGCATTCAGATTACCCTCCTGAAATGGCACTTTAACATACACCCTGGCCACTAACGAAGTACATAACAATTTGAAAACGGCTCTGGACACTCAGTTACAGGTATTTCCACCATTTGAAACTCGCATCCTGTTTGGAATGCTGAAAAATAAGGTGGTGAGATCATTTTGTGGTATAGCATCCCGTTCTTGAAGAACTGCCTGGAGCTTGGCCAGGTAATGAAAATCTTGTCAATGGACTCAGTACCTGAGCTGGCCCTACACATGCTTGAGGTTTAGCTCCTGTTTTTATGCTGGCCAGTCCAGAGTGACGATTTCTGTTTGTGTAAGATTGTTGAGAGACACTGAGCAGTGTGAGGACAAGAATTGTCGTGCATTAAAATGAAGTTTTCTCAGATGTAGAGAGCAAAAGGAATTGTGTGTTCGAGAAAAATCTCCTCTACATACCGGTGTGCTTATAGTGCCCCATTTTCGATGAACACAAGGTCAGTCTGGGCATGAGAATTAATGCCACCCTCATACCGTGATGGAACCTAGGCTGTAGGGTGTTTTTGGTGAGAAGGTACAGGTGGTATAATGCTCCTCAGGTCTGCTCCACCCCCTTTCCATTCATATCTGCAGAGGTGAAGTTGAACCCGGATTCATCAGTGGAGAGTGCTCTATTCCTCCTGTATCCAATTCTGATGTTATCGAGTAAATTGAAGATGGGTTAAATGATGCTGGGTTGTCAATTGGGGGGCAGTAAGAGGTGTGCTTGAAGACAGATCTGCCTCTCTCTGTCTACTCACTAATATTGATAATGCATACCTTCTCTAGATGCCTTCTAGGCTTTACGGCTGTAACATGGCAATCTTTTAACACCTGTAGAGTTTGAACTCTGTCATCTCTGGTGTAGACCTCAGACGACCTGATCCAGGCTGCGTACAAGGGGTGCTGTGTTCTCAATAACGCCTTACAGCTTAGTGCACACTTGGGTGATATTCTCAGCGCATTCACAACAGAATGGAAGCTATGTCTTATCATTTAGGACTTACAGCTCTTGCAGCATCTACCAGACTTGAAGTCATTACGAAAGCAACTCTCATGAAACAGTAAATGAAAAGTTTGCGGAATGTGTACGAAGACCACCAGACATGAGCTCAACAATAGGGCCAATGAAATAATGTAAAGCTACTTCGTAGGAATTGGGGCCAAGTGGACACAATGTACGACTTCCATCCTACAAGGGTTTTCTTCAGTTTGTAAAAATTGAGCTTATTGCATCAACAAAGGTATAATGAATGATACCTTCGTAACGTATGAAGATATATTATGTTCTGAGCACCATTTTAGTACATTAAATTTGCATTTCTCCGAAAAAATCCTAATATTATACTTTTTTCCACATCAATGTAGTTTTGATTTAATTAAACACTTAATGTGAATGGTAGATTGTCCTGCCATCTGCTGTACATATTGGTTGTGTACAAATGATTGTTCTGTTGGGAATGCTTTTGGGCATCAGAAACAGGAAAAGTCACACAGTTTCCACATATTTTTAACACATATGAAGCAGAGTTGAAATTCCGTGTATGAGGTGTTTGAACGCTTGGCTGTACTTTTGTAAACAAAGGCAAACATGGTTTTGAAAATTACTCCTCATTAGAATCAGACTTGTTGGATTGATTGAACTGCAGGCTTCCTGGATATGTCATCCTGTACTCAGGGGTGGTAAGTTTAATGGCATAAACATGATATCTCAATAGAAAGAAATTCAGAAGTACCAAATAAGGCGATCATTGGGTCAGTCTTGAGGTCTCAGCATCCAGTCCATATGTTCGGAAATTGAGCGCTCAATCTATTAAATGCTCTATGACCTGTATGTAATGGAGTGCCATTGTGTTGGTGCCATTTAGTGAGTTGATCAGCGAAATAAACATCTTCCAACAAGCCAGAAAGCTCACCATTGAGAAAAGACAGATATTGAGCTCCAGTGAATGTGTAGAATCTTATTACTTTGCCATCTAATATTTCACACTAAATATTGAGTACCTTCCCTGTCATTGCTCAAAGTGTTCCAATCACATGCCCGCTTTGTTCAGTGTGGCTCCATCACTGATAATGTTTTCATCCCACTGACTAGAGGTATCCACTGTTAAAAAATCTGCTCCGTACAGCTCTGGGGTTAAACACAAGTGATATGGATGGTGGCCGGCACCACGATCTAGGAGTGGGGTGCCTGCCTCTCGGATGGAGGTCCTGGGTTCGATTCCCGTGTAGGTAAGGAATTTTTACCTGGATCTGAGGGCTGGTTTTAGGCCCACTCAGCCTACTTAATTTTAATCGAGGGGCTATGTCCTGCAGGTGCTCGGGCTGAGCAGCTGTAGGCCAAGCCCATCAGGGCTGTAGTGCCATGAGGTTTGTTTTGTTACTTTATTATGGATGAAGACACTGTTGGTAAAGAATGTGCTGACAGATATTCTACTCCATTATGGTGGCTGAAATTGATTATGCTAGCATTGGGTCAGTTTGAACTGTATCTAAACGAAATACCTCCAGTGCTTCATCTTAACTGGGGCCAGTACCTAGCTGTTAGGCCCTTTTAAACAACAATCATCATCAGGAGACCTGAAAATGGTTTTCCATTTTCACCACAGGCTGTTTCCCTTCCAGTCCTAGCCCTCTTTCCTGTCCCAATGTTGCTGGAAAACTAATTTGAGTTTATGCAATGTCAAATGACTAGCTGTCTGTCTGTGCTTCATCTTATGTAGTTTTACATCCATTTGCAAACATCCCTAATGATTCAGATACTGAGAATCTGCATTCCATTTGTTGAAATGAAACTGGTGTGTAGTGCCGTTTTCTCAGATATCTAACCGCATACAGCTTCTTCTGAATCATGCCAACTTTTCCCATATATCAACAGCATGCCCACAATATTCTTTAGAGTAATTCACACAATTTTTATTGTTTTGATTGTGTTGCTATGATATTGTATATGTTCAGTTCAGAAGGCTCCACGTGGCTGATTGGACAACTCACTCACTTGTTTTTATTTTGCGTTTGTTTGCAACATTACAGCCTTTATGTATTTTAACTAGTTGGGACATCCTTGGCAATGGTACTGTGAATGTCTTTCACATTTCATGAGCCATGTTGGGAAACAAGTTCAATTTATTTTAAGTATTAATATGTTAATAATAATACTACTACTTCTGTAATATACGTGGTTTATTTACAAGATTAATTTTTCTCAAGTAATAATGTTATTAGAAGAGTTATGTATATAAGTAACAGAGTCCTGTAAATATGTAAACAACATAATGAGTGAATAAATACTACTACTACTACTACTACTACTACTACTACTACTACTACTACTACTACTACTACTACTACTACTACTACTACTACTACTACTACTACTACTACTACTAGATTAAACCCCAACATTGACACTTCAGTAGGGCTGGTGATTTTAAGCCTTTTGACATCTGAAATTAGCATTTATATTTGTACCTTTAGCATTTTGGAGCATGTATACATTTGTAATTTAACATTTTATAGTGTTTTGAAGGTAAAGTCTTTTGATAATATTAAAATGAAATTAAAATCGCATATGCATAGAGTCAGTAGTAAAATATAAATGCATAAAATATGGACTAATAAAATTATACATTTATTTTAAACTGATTTAGGCTGAAGCATAAAATAGAAAAAAGGAACAAATTTATATTTGTGCAAAATCAGAATAAAAAAAGGAAGAATAGGGCTCGGATGTTTAAGACTTCAAAATCATTCAGATAAACAAGCAAATATGACCCAAAGAGTGAATATTGAATATATTGGGCCTTTCAAAATTAACAGAAACATTTTGTTATGCAAAATTCATGACTAATTGATTATTATTATTATTATTATTATTATTATTATTATTATTATTATTATTATTATTATTATTATTATTATTATTATTATACATACATACATTATCATTATAGACTGTTATGACTTTCAGCGTTCAGTCTGCAAGCCTCTGAGAATTTACTAAACGTCGCCACAATCCTCGATTTGCAACTAGTGTTGTGGCCTCATTTAGTTCTATACCTCTTATCTTTAAATCGTTAGAAACCGAGTCTAACCATCGTCGTCTTGGTCTCCCTCTACTTCTCTTACCCTCCATAGCAGAGTCCGTTATTCTCCTAGGTAACCTGTCCTCCTCCATTCGCCTCACATGACCCCACCACCGAAGCCGGTTTATGCGTACAGCTTCATCCATCGAGTTCATACCTAAATTAGCCTTTATCTCCTCATTCCGACTACCCTCCTGCCATTGTTCCCACCTGTTTGTACCAGCAATCATTCTTGCTACTTTCATGTCTGTTACTTCTAATTTATGAATAAGATATCCTGAGTCCACCCAGCTTTCGGTCCCGTAAAGCAAAGTTGGTCTGAAAACAGACCGATGTAAAGATAGTTTCGTCTGGGAGCTGACATCCTTCTTACAGAATACTGCTGATCGCAACTGCGAGCTGACTGCATTAGCTTTACTACACCTTGATTCAATTTCACTATATTACCATCTTGGGAGAACACACAACCTAAATACTTGAAATTATCGACCTGTTCCAGCTTTGTATCACCAATCTGGCATTCAATTCTGTTGAATTTCTTACCTACTGACATCAATTTAGTCTCCGAGAGGCTAATTTTCATACCATACTCATTGCACCTATTTTCAAGTTCCAAGATATTAGACTGCAGGCTTTCGGAACAGTCTGCCATTAACACCAAGTCGTCAGCAGAGGCCAAACTGCTTACTACATTTCCACCTAACTGAATCCCTCCCTGCCATTTTATACCTTTCAGCAGATGATCCATGTAAACTACAAACAGCAAAGGTGAAAGATTACAGCCTTGTCTAACCCCTGTAAGTACCCTGAACCAAGAACTCATTCTACCATCAATTCTCACTGAAGCCCAATTGTCAACATTAATGCCTTTGATTGATTTTAATAATCTACCTTTAATTCCATAGTCCCCCAGTATAGCGAACATCTTTTCCCTCGGTACCCTGTCATATGCTTTCTGTAGATCTACGAAACATAAACACAATTGCCTACTCCTCTCGTAGCATTTATCAATTACCTGGCGCATACTGAAAATCTGATCCTGACAGCCTCTCTGTGGTCTGAAACCACACTGGTTTTCATCCAACTTCCTCTCAACCACGGATTGCACCCTCCGTTCCAAGATGCCAGTGAATACTTTGCCTGGTATACTAATCAATGAGTTACCTGGATAGTTGTTGCAATCCTTCCTGTTCCCTTGCTTATAGATAGGTGCTATTACTGCCTTTGTCCAATCTGAAGGTACCTTACCAACACTCCACGCTAATTTTACTACTCTATGAAGCCATTTCATCCCTGCCTTCCCACTGTACTTCACCATTTCAGGTCTAATTTCATCTATTCCTGCTGCCTTATGACAATGGAGTTTATTTACTATCCTTTCCACTTCCTCAAGCATAATTTCACCAACCTCATTTTCCTCCTCCCCATGAGCTTGGCTGTTTGCAACACCACCAGGATGATTTCCTTTTACATTGAGAAGATGTTCAAAATATTCCCTCCACCTCTCCAGTGATTCCCTGGGATCTATTATGAGTTCACCTGAATTACTCAAAACACTGTTCATTTCCTTTTTCCCTCCCTTCCTAAGATTCTTTATTACTGTCCAGAAAGGTTTCCCTGCTGCTTCACCTAGCCTTTCCAGGTTATTACCAAAATCTTCCCATGACTTCTTTTTGGATTCAACAACTATTTGTTTCGCTCTGTTTCTTTCATCTACGTACCAATCCCTGTCTGCCTCGGCCCTTGTTTGGAGCCACTTCTGATAAGCCTTTTTACGTTTACAGGCTGCTCTCACTTCATCATTCCACCAAGATGTGCGCCTTTTCCCATCTTTACACACAGTTGTTCCTAGGCATTCCCTTGCTGTTTCTACTACAGCATCCCTGTATGCCACCCATTCACTTTCTATATCCTGAACCTGCTTACTGTCTACTGTTTGGAACTTCTCACTAATCATATCCATGTACTTCTGTCTAATTTCCTCGTCCTGGAGATTTTCTACTCTTATTCGTTTGCAGACAGATTTCACTTTCTCTACCCTAGGCCTAGAGATACTTAGTTCACTACAGATCAGATAGTGGTCTGTATCATCGAAAAATCCATGAAAAACTTGTACATTCCTAACAGATTTTCTGAATTCAAAGTCTGTTAAGATATAGTCTATTATGGATCTGGTACCCCTAGCCTCCCATGTGTAGCGGTAAATAGCCTTATGCTTGAAGAATGTATTCGTAACAGCTAAACCCATACTAGCACAGAAGTCCAGCAAATGCTTAAGTATTTGATGTTGATCATCGTGTCATGTAGGCTATAAATGAATTACATTCTTGGGCCCGGACATACAGAATAATGTTCCGTGATGCCCATATATATGAAAGCAGATGGCTCACTGACAAGTTTTTTCTTACCTACTTTTCTAAATGCACGGCAGAGCTGCCGCTAAACCGCCCAAATGTCTAAAATGTGACTCTTTTTGCCAGAAATGCTCAAAATATGACATACGATCGAAATATATAATGCAAATCAACTCAGAGAAGAAAATATGTCTTTTCATAAACACCCGAGCCCTAATCATCAATCGCTGATGATGCTGAAGGAAATCTTTGTAGGACTCCAAATATATTGCATAGCTTGTTTGTCAAACTTCGGATATTTGAGCTTAACAGCCCAGAGCATTTGTAGACAGTCGTAAGGTGCACAACTCCCGAGATTTAATTTTCCCGAAGGAAAATGAAGAAACTTCTTGGAGTTTTATTTGGAAACATCGTTGATTTCACATTTATGTAGCATTTTAATGTAGGTACATTTTGCATTTTGAGTAATTTTTTTATTTTATCTCGTTTTAAAACACGTTAAAAATTTGTTTACGGGTCATGAAAAATTAATATACAGAAGTACAAGCCTTTTTTTTAAGCAATTCGCATAATATTCCTGTTGCAAAAAATCACCACCCTTAAGCATAACCAAACCCCATACAAGAACAAGATCTACACATCTTATCATACCGAGATGACACGATAAGAACGACAGAATTAACATCGGTAGGAGGCTGAAATAGGCATAGCAGTTGCAGATTGCTGAGTGTTGAAACCTACTAAGTGATTCCACGACATATTATACGTAGTAAAACCTAATGGGGCACGATGCCCAGAGAAACAGATGATAACCCAATACTACCTTGCGACTGGCAGGAAAGAAATTGACAGCCAGAAATGGAGGAAACAAACATTTGTAAGTCATAATCACAAGAAACAAGATAGCGGAAAGAGAAACGAAGGTCCACACTCGTGCTCCCTTTTAGGACATTACAACCATTAGGGCAGTTATATTCGCTGCTTGAAGAAACTAAAAACTTATATGGAACAGAAATAAGTTAATAAAATCATAGAGCTCGATAGCTGCAGTCGCTTAAGTGCGGCCAGTTTCCAGTATTTGGGAGATAGTGGGTTCGAACCCCACTGTCGGCAGCCCTGAAAATGGTGTTCCGGTTGAGGCTCTGGCTTTCTCACTCCAACTTGGCAGGTTCGATCCTGGCTAGATCCGGTGGTATTTGAAGGTGCTCAGATACGTCAGCCTCGTGTCGATATATTTAGTGGAACGTAAAATAACTCCTGCGGGAATTAAATTCCGACACCTCGGAGTCTCAAAAAACAGCAAAAAATGTAGTTAGTGGGATGTAAAGCCAACAACATTATTAAAAATCCCGGTTACAAACAGATCTGCTGTATTAGACATTCTCGAAGGGAAACAGTCCGTCAAGCCAAGAGGCTCGCTTGTCTCTCTGTGGAGCAGTTAATATCTCCGTTGACGCGGAGAGAAGTTTCCAGGTTACAAAAGTGTTTTGCGAGACAACAGACTAAGTTTTTCAGTTGAAAATTTGTGCAAAGTGATGGTTGTGAACTGCAGTTTATCAGTCAACATTGGCAATAGGATCACTTCTGCTTCAACCTCAAGGGAATAATGTAAGTTTATTAATTTAATACTAACTCATCCTTACTACTGCCAAGGGACATTAATTATTTCAGTTTAATTGTGCATATTTATGGGCATATTTTCAAGTTTTAAAGAGCATATGCTCATGCATATTTCCTAGATTTTTAGGGCATGAACTTCCGGGCCCTAGTGATTGCCCCAATGAAGATTATTCCATATATTGACACCTAGGTACTTATAGTGATCCCCGTGAGGTACTATCACCCCATCAGCACAGTTAATTAAAACTGAGAGGACTTTTCCTCTTGGTGAAACTAACAACGTACAACTTTCATCCCGTTTACCATCATACCATTTTCCGCTGTCCGTCTCATAACATTTTCTAGGACGGAGCCAGTTAGCCATGCGATTAGGGGCGCGCAGCCGTGATATTGCGTTCGGGAGATAGTGGGTTCGAACTCTATCGGTAGCCCTGAAGATGGTTTTCCAGTGGTCTCCCATTTTCACACCAGGTAAATGCTGGGGCTGTACCTTAATTAAGGACACGGCCGCTTCCTTCCCACTAATAGCTCTTTCCGATTCCATCGTCGCCATAAGACCTATCTGTGTCGGTGCGACGTAAAACACTTTTTAAAAAAGGAAGCCATCCATAAGCAGGAAGAATCGGAAGAGCAGATTTGAGTTCGCATAAGTTCAGACGAGGTGGCCCAGTACTCCTCTTGACTTCCAGAATCTTCAAGCTGCTGTGAAGCGTGGTGTTATGGTCTGGGGGTGTATAGCCCCGTCTGTTGTCAGGGAGCTAGTTTTCATTGAGGGAACTGGACAGATTTGCTTTTTACATGTTCTGAAAGAACGGGAGTGTAAAGAAACTGGGTTTTGAAACGATTACTACTAGCAACACGACAACGATCCCAAGCATACAGCAGAGATTGTCCGACTATGAGTGCTTCATAATACGCCCCACACCCGTACGAACTCCAGCACAGTCCCCCCCCCTCCCGATCTCAGTCCTATTGAACACCTCTGGGCCCTGTTTCATAAAACATATTTCACTAATATTATTAGTATGAAACCAATAATATTAACTAATAATATTGGTATTATGTTGCATAAAGTTATTACCTATATTAGTAATTCGTTTGTGTCAGAATTATTAGCAAATGTTCCTAATCATATTCCCAATAATATTAGTAAAGTGTTTCATAGACAGCATAGCTAATAAAAGTTACTCATATTATTGGGATTATTTCCGTTAGTATATTTTGACTCATAATCCATATTACTAGTGAAACAAAAGTGAGTGGTATTTTGGCATAAAATTGTGAAGATCGGTGAAATAGTTTATTCTGATTCAAATTGTGATTAGGAGAGGGGGTATATTTGCTGTCAAGGAGCAGCCTGTACTGGTATGGAACAAACATATGAATAATGAGAGATGTAGGTTAGATTACAGAACATTTGAATATGTGCTTGATGGAATTGGTAATATCTTAGAACGTCCCACTGCAAGGAATGAAGCACTAACCTGAAAAGAGCAGCTTCAGATTGCACTTCACTGGTTAGCTAGTAGTGCACAGTATCATTGTGTTTCTGATATGAATGGTATTTCAAAAGCAACAGTCTGCAGAGTTGTAACTGCGATAAATGACAGACACCCTTCTTCAGAATGTTTACGTTGGCCAGCTGACTGTGGTGAAGTATGTAGTTGCCACATTCACTCTACTTGGCTGTATTCCTTTAGTTTGTGGAATACTTGATGGAACACTGATCAAAATTGATGCATATTAACCGTCATTCGTTGAACGATATTGGAAACCTTGAACGTAATGCTAGTAGGTGGGCCAAATTTAGAATTCTACTATGCATGTGCGAATTGGCCCGGTAGTGTTAGCGATGGTAGGGTTCTAAGGTTAAGTTTCTTGAACAGTAGAATGGCTTGAGACCTTTCCCTGGCGAAGTTCTGCTTGGGTTCTAAGGTTAAGTTTCTTGAACAGCAGAATGGCTTGAGACCTTTCCCTGGCGAAGTTCTGCTTGGAGACTCACCTGTACTTTAAAATCTTGGCTCATACCACCAGTAATCCAAGATTTTGCTAGTCGGTCTCGACAGATATTTTTAAGAGCACATAAAGACGTGGAGGGTTATAGAGTGTGCAGTAAGACTCCTTAAAGAAAAATGTCCTGTCCTTAGCATTGGTATGCGATTAAATCCCACTTTTGCTTGTAAAGTTATCAATGCTCGTGTAGTACTTCGTAACTTGCCAGGACGTCTGGACAACTACATGGCTGCTGAAATAATAATAATAATTTCGTGTGGCTATTTCTAGCCGAGTGCAGCCCTTGTAAGGCAGACCCTCTGGTGAGGGTGGGCGGCATCTGCCATGTGTAGGTAACTGCGTGTTATTGTGGTGGAGGATAGTGTTATGTGTGGTGTGTGAGTTGCAGGGATGTTGGGGACAGCACAAACACCCAGCTCCCGGGCTATTGGAATTAACCAATGAAGGTTAAAATCCCCGACCCGGCCGAGAATCGAACCTGGGACCCCCTGAACCGAAGGCCAGTACGCTGACCATTCAGCCAACGAGTCGGACGCTGCTGAAATGGAAGACGTTCATTTGGAGCCAGAGGATATTCAAGAGGGTATGGGTATTCCAGTCCAGACTCAAGAAAAACTGCAATTCCTATACGACCACTTCACCTGAGCAGACTTTGTGATGACTGAATACAATGTAAAGAAAAGACAAATGGTATGGCCACCAAAACCAGATTAGTACTCGTTATTTACCTTGAGGTCTATGGATGAGTCATAACAGAGTTCCCTTCATCATTGACTATACCAGGTGGTCCACCAGCTCCTTGCGATCCAATTTTTTTGCATCCCTTCACATTTACTACAATTCTGAAGGACATCGTCCCTTTCCCTAAACCGGGGTAATATAACGAGATGTGTGTTTACAGGCTAGAAGACAGCAGGAATCGTGAGCGCCACTATTAATTCATTATGAGTACCTCGAATGAATCCGTAAAATGACTACAGATGCGCAGAACACGTACTTTAAAACAGGAGGTGGACGCACAGACCGGGAGCACGGTTCTGTATAGGCTGAGAGGTGGGCGCCGTAGGTGCCGCAATAGCTCACATGGCAAGCGGGCGGGTAGGTATGTGGTAGTGGACAGTGCTCGAGGTAGGAGGTTCGAATGCCATATAATAATTTTTTTAACAGCCAGTTGCTTGGGATATGGTAAGGTGGCATACATGACAGCTTCCAAGGACTGGTTTGTTTATTTGACCCTGCGAAAGACCGTATGTATCGTATTGGGTATGTTACTGGGTTGGACAAGGATGAGGAGATGATGGTCTGTGGCCAGTTAGCTATGTCGTACATATTCCGATCTTTGTAGACTACAGGTAGGGCAAAGTATTCTCCATTGGAACGATAACAACATGCGATGGCAGGTAAGTATGTACCTACGCGAACTTCCCTCCTTCGAAACAATTCACAAAGCAAAGTTTATTCACTGCCTCGAGATGTATTCCATCGACGAGTATGCGGATATATTACTTATCTATGGAGAAGCTAGACAGAATACATACCAAGAACACTATCTGGATAGAAGACAACCGACGGGCATGACATTTCGGAGCGTGGAAAGACGCCTGCGAGATACTGCATCCCTGAGAAGGACGCGGCCTGTTCGTGATCATCACCTCATCGGTCCCCATTTCTTTGAGGGCCATCTGACCAGCCAACGCTATCTGCGGTTTCTCCAAGATGAACTACCACCGTTTTTGGAACATGTGCCACTCCTTGACCGCTGCAGGATGTGGTTTCAGCATGACGGAGCTCCACCGCACGCGGCAGTGGTCGTCCGGAACCATCTCCGTGCGACGTATCGTGATAAATGGGTCCGCCAGATCGCCCGATCTTACGCCCCTGGATTTTTTTTCTGTGTGGCCATGTAAAAAACAACCACTGGTGTATGCAATGGAGGCGGCCAGTTCTTGTCACCTTAGACAATAGCTCATCACCGAGGCATGCCGATCCGTTTCGCCAGAGATGTTGCAACGGGCCAGACGGTCCTTACACCACGGAGGTCGTCAGTTCGAGCAAGTGCTGCGTTAAACGACGTGGATAGCTGAAATCCTGTCATGTTTCCTAGCCTCTATCATCCCAGCTCCATACCAACGGCCCTTTTCAAGGCCAAATAAACAAATCAGTCTGTGAAAAATACGTGTATTAAGGATACAATCTTGCCACATCCCAGGCAACTGGCTTAAAAAGAATACTTGCATGGGTCGTGAACCTTCACTGTCAACTACCACACATCCTACCGCGCGCTAGCCATGTGATCTACTGTGACACTTGACCTATGGCGTTCACTTCCCAGCCTATACTGGCCACAGACCATCATCTCCACATCCTCGTCCAACTCAGTACCATACCCAGTGCAACGATACATACTGTCTTTTACAGGGTCAAATAAACGAATCACTCCTTGGAAGCTATCATGTATGCAACCTTACCACATCCCAGGCAACAGGCTGTTAAAAAAATCTTATGTGGGATTCGAACCTCCTACTGCGAGCTACTGTGACAGTTAACCTACGGCGCCCTCTTCCCGGCCTATGCAGTACCGTGCTTCCGGTCTGTGGGTCCACCTCCTGTTTTAAAGTACGTGTTATGCGTATCTGTACTCCTTTTACGGGTTTTTCGAGGTACCCATAATGAGTTAATAGTGGCGCTCACGATTTCTGCTGCCTTCTAGCCCGTAAACACACATCTCGTTATATTACCCCGGTTTAGGGAGAGGTCCCGATGACTTTCAGAATTGTAGTAAGTGTGAAGGGATGCATAAAACTGGATCGCAAGGGGCTGGTGGACCACTCGGTATAAGAAGCAGTGTTTGCTATGCAAAAGTTCTGTGCATTTTCCGTGTGCTGCTCTTCTACAGGTTCCTACTTCTGAGTGGGCGAATATGTAATTTTCAACGCTTTCTCCTCTTCTCACACCTCGAGCTGCAGTTTACGCACTTCAAGTTGGAGCTTCCTTTTCTTTAGAGATTCTGTTTCTTTAGCATCATTTGGGTGCTGAACAATTACCTCTTCTTAACAGCACCTATAAAATGGAGAAATAGGAGGTGAAAGTTCAGTAAAGACCTGACGTTAAGCAGTTTATATTGACTCATTTTTAACAATTTATTCACATTACACACAAATTAAACTTTTTTTCGCTTTAAAAATGAAACGAAAAGAAAATATGCGATTTTAGTTAATTCGCATGTGCTGATTTCGAATCTAAAACTCGTTTTTCTCTATCACCTAACAGTTGTTTAAGAGGATGTGATGAACTTCCCACGACGTACTGCATAGTCTATATAGTTCACTGTTCATTTGCGGTTTTCTATTTTTCTATTATTTTTGGTGTAATTTCAACCCAAATCATCCATAATCGAAAATGCACTGCCACAACAACAGAAATACCTATATTAAGTATTCTAAAATTGTATTGTGTTTCAATTAAGACTTTATAAAAACTTCTTAAAACTTTTTCCTTGAAGACTTGCGCTTGTAAGATGGCTCCGAAACATATGCCAGTTGCCAGCAGTAATCGGCAAGCGTGTTGGACACTGATTTTCCTTTGTATCGCCTTTCCATTTCTAATGAGTCTTCATGGAACCTTTCCCCATGCTCATCACTGACCTCACCAAGGTTCGGGGGAAAGGAATCCAAACAGAGCTCGATAGCTGTAGTCGCTTATGTGCGACCAGTATCCAATATTCGGGTCGAACACCACTGTCGACAGCCCTGTAGATGTATTTTCGTGGTTTCCCATTTTCACACCAGGCGAAGACTGGGGCTGTACCGTAATTAAGGCCACGGCCGCTTCCTTTCCACTCGTAGCCCTTTGCTGTCCCATCGCCGCCATAAGACCTGTCTGTGTCGGTGCGACGTAAAACAAATTGTAAAAATAAAAGTATACTGCACACCAGTAAACTCTACTCTGGGGCTAATAGCCTCCTTGTTTTCCCTTTAAAGAACAGTCTGTTTAATCTGCTGCAATATCGGCATCTAGTTGAGAAAAGTGTGGCCTGAATTAAATTAGTAAATAAACACTAACATAACCGCTGAACTGAGAGAAAAAGAAAGTCTAAAACTTATCACTGTTCTGTTTCTCATGTATGGCCATGTTGCATCGCGCGCATACCTGAAATCTTTATCAGCTGTGATCAGTCCAATAGACACAGCATAACCTCGTAAATCTGTCCAAGCTTGCATTTTAGTGCTTTTAGTAACTGTTGGTGTAAAGGCTCCGAAATGTTGACACTTCAACTCAAGCATCTTCCACCAAAAGTAACTTTCTTTTCTGCCGTTATTTTCACTTCTTTTACCCATTGTATCAAAGTCAAAACAACGCAAATATCAAGTATCATCTGAGTCGATCGAACATATATGGATTAACAGCCGGTTGTATTCAAGCTCTAGCTTACTGCAAGGAACAAACACAAACCAAGAACATGCAACAAACCGATTCTAACCTCCAATTATATCAGCTGACTAATCTATATATATAAAGTAGCTTGTCCTGACTGACTGACTGACTGACTGACTGACTGACTGACTGATTCATCATCGCCGAGCCAAAACTACTGGACATAAAGAAATTAAATTTTGGGGATATATTCATATTAAGGTGTAGGTGCTCGCTAAGAGAGGATTTTTGGATATTCCGTCGCTAAGGGGGTGAAAAGGGGGGTGAAATTTTAAAATGAGTGTGTCTATATCTCAAAACTTTAAAAGTTTACAGATGTGAAAATTGGTATTCAGAATCTTCTTTAAAAATAAGGAAACACGTATTTTTTTGTTTTCAGACAATCCCAATAGGAGGAGTGAAAAAGGGTGAAAAAGGGTTGAATGCCTTTAATCCGGATACGCTACTTATATCTCAGAGACTGAAGATATTACAGACCTCAAAATTGGTACTTTTGATCGCTGTGAAAAAATAAAGAAACACATATTTTTTTGTTTTTGAAAAATCCAATTAATGCGAGGGTGAAAGGGGGGGTGAATTTTTAAAATGAGTGCATCTATATCTCAAAAGTTTTAAAGTTTAGAGATGTAAAAATTAGTATTTAGAATCTTTATTAAAAATAAAGGAACACGTATTTTTTTGTTTTCGGAAAATCCCAATAGGAGGGGTGAAAAGGGGTGAAAAATGTGTTGAATGCCTTTAAAGAGAATACATATATCTCAGAAACTGAAGATATTACAGACCTCAAAATTGGTACTTTTGATCGCTTTCAAAAATAAAGAAATACACATTTTTTTGTTTTTGGAAAATCCAATTAATGCGAGGGTTAAAAGGGGGGTGAATTTTTAAAATGAGTGCATCTATATCTCAAAAGTTTTAAAGTTTAGAGATGTAAAAATTGGTATTTAGAATCTTCATTAAAAATAAAGGAACACGTATTTTTTTGTTTTCGGAAAATCCCAATAGGAGGGGTGAAAAGGGGTGAAAAATGGGTTGAATGCTTTTAAAGAGAATACTTATATCTTAGAAAATGAATATGTTACAGACCTGAAAATTGGTATTTGGGATCTACTTTAAAAATAAAGAAACAGGTATTTTTTCGTTTTGGGAAAATCCAAACAATGGGGGGTGAAAGGAGGGGTAAACTTTTAAAATGAGTGTATCTATATCTCAAAACTTTTAAAGTTTATGGATGTAAAATTTGGTATTTAGAAATCTCCTTTAAAAATAAAGAAACACGTACTTTTTTGTTTTCAGAAAATCCTAATAGGAAGGGTGAAAAAGGGTGAAAAATAGGTTGAATGCCTTTAATGAGGCTACTTATATTTCAGAACCTGAAGATGTTAGAGACCTGAAAATTGGTATTTGGGATCTACTTTAAAAATAAAGAAACAGGTATTTTTTCGTTTTTGGAAAATCCAAATAATGGGGGGTGAAAAGGGGGGCGAATTTTTAAAATGAGTGTGTCTACATCTTAAAACTTTAAACGTTTACAGATGTAAAAATTGGTGTTTAGAATCTCCCTTAAAAAGAAAGGAACACTTATTTCTTTGTTTTCTCTAAATCCCAATAGGAGGGGTGTAAAAGGGTGAATAATGGGTTGAATGCCTTTAATGAGGATACATATATCCCAGAAACTGAAGATATTACAGAACTGAAAATTTGTAAATGGGATCTCCTTTAAAAATATAGAAACACGTATATTTTTGCTTTTGGAAAATTCAATTAATGGCGGTTAAACAGGAGTTTCAAATTGGGGTGAATTTTTTGAAAGACTATATCTACAGAATATCTGAGAAGCGTAAAATGTTACAGACGTAAATAGTGGGTATTTGGAATCTCCTGTAAGTGTAAAGAAACATAGGTGATTTGTCTTTGGAAACTCCACTTAAGGGGAACTAAAATGGGGTGAAATTTTAAAATGAGAATTTCTACAGTATATCTCAAAAAACTTAACATGTACAGAAGTGAAAAATGGTCATTTTTTTATCGTATTAAAAATAAAGAATAGTGTATTTTTAGTTTTCGGAAATACAACTTGGTTAGTGGGGGTTGGGGGGGTGGTAAAAGTGACTGAAAATGGTGTTGAATTCTTTTAATTAGGCTACTGATATCTCAAAAATGAAGAGGTTACACACGTGAAATTTTATTTTTGGAATCTGCTTTAAAAGTAAACAAACACGTATTCTCGAAAAATCCAATGAAGGGGATTTGGAGTGTTAAAGGATAGAAAAAATGAATTGACTTAATTGTATGAGAATACATACATCTAATAAAACTAAAGTTGTTACAGACGAGAAAATTGGTATTTTGATCTCCTTTAAAAACAAAGAAAAGCGCGTTTTGGGGGGGAAACAATCTTGGGGGGGGGGGGGGGCGGGAGTGAAAAGGAGATGAATTCCTTTCATGAGGACACATAAATCAAAAACTGAAGAGGTTAGAGTGGTGATAATTAGTATTTAGAAGATCCTTTACTATTAAAGGAACAAGTATTTTTTGCTTTAATATCACTTTGCGAGTGAGGGGGGGGGGGGGGTGAGTGTGGAAGGAAGTTAAAAACGTTAATTATTTTTAAGGGGATACTTATATCTCAAAACTGAAGGTAATAAACGTGAACATTGGTATTTGGAATCTTCTTTAAACATAAAGAAACACGCCTTCTTTTAATTTTTTGGAGGGTGGGGGTAAATAAACTTAACGGCGGTGGGGTGTAAAAAGAGGCGAGACCAATTGATTTTACTGTTCGTAATGTACGTATAAGGAGCCTCCGTTGCTCAGTCGGCAGCGCGCCGGCCTCTCACAGCTGGGTTCCGTGTTTCAAATCCCGGTCACTCCATGTGACATTCGTGCTGGACAAAATGGACTCGGGACAGGTTTTTCTCCGGATACTCCGGCTTTCCCTGTCATCATTCATTCCAGCAACACTGTCCAATATTTCATTTCATTTGTCACTCATCGATCATTGCCCCAGAGAAGAGCTTCGGCAGCCGGCACAATTCCTATTGTCGCCGCTAGATGGGGCTTTATTCATTCCATCACTGATCCTGTCGAATGATAGGAAACAGGCTGTAGACTTGCGATGTACTTATTCTGATCATAAACCGATCATTTTTAATCTTTCCTGGGTTCTTTTCCATCAGCCATATTTTCCTTCGGAGAACGTTCTTAGATTAGAGTAGATTCTCCTGGCATATAAATAAAAATTGAAACACATTTGAAATAAACGATAGGAATGAGATTGGCCGTCAAATTGTTCACCTCTATAATAAGGTCAATAATACACGGAGGTATGTCATTCGTATCGCCAGAAATTCCGCACACTTACCTACGTGCAACAATGGTGTGGTCACATTGTTAGCAATGACAATGGCAGCAGATGTATTTTACCGCCAAGTAGCGGTCTTGCATATTGCTGTGGGGTCCAGAACATATATAATAATAATAATAATAATAATAATAATAATAATAATAATAATGTCCTGGACCGTCGTCAACATGTGCGGACCGTGCTGGAAACGGGTCCTGGACGGGTAATGACTACGATTGCAGTCCGGCCGCCGGTTTAGTACCGCCAAGGCACCTAAGAGGACACCACGCCGGATCTCCTCAAGGATTTGATCCACATTAAAAATGCTTATAGGAAAGCATGGCTAAGATTTAGGAACCCAACTGACCGGGTGGAATACCTGGACCTAGCCCGGGAAATACGAAATCGATTGCTGGAAAGAAAGATTGAAAAATGGGAGGAACGTTGCCGTAATCTCTCAGTAAACGAGTCAGATCACGAATATCGGCGGGTTGTAAATAAAACGATAAGCATTCAATTATAAATTACCGAGCTCGATAGCTGCAGTCGCTTAAGAGCGGCCAGTATCCAGTATTCGGGAGATAGTGGGTTCGAACCCCACTGTCGGCAGCCCTGAAAATGGTTTTCCGTGGTTTCCCATTTTCACACCAGGCAAATGCTGGGGCTGTACCTTAATTAAGGCCACGGCCGCTTCCTTCCCACTCCCAGCCCTTCCCTGTCCCATCGTCGCCATAAGACCTATCTGTGTCGGCGCGACGTAAAGCAATTAGCAAAAACAATTATAAATTTCAGTATATTACTGTAGCGAAGCACGGGTATCTTGCTAGTAAACTAATATTATGAGTGAAGCCATTTCATTAGTCACGTATACATCTTTATGAAACAGAATTTGATATAAATAATCAGCAAAACATGCGTCTGCAACTTGCCCAAAATGCTTGTATGAGGTATGCATTCGACATACGTCCATATGTCCACATATCTCCTTGGTTATGACTGAATGACAGACGTAGACTCCATGCGATTACTTTAGTGTATTGTAACTTTTTTTGATGATAATAATAAATAAAAATATATAAATAAAATTACTCAAAAACTTAATAAAATTAATAAGCATATTTAACCGAAATGTCCGTAGTATGGGCGCCAGAGTTCACCAGAATGGATCCCTCGAATTTAGATAAGAGCATGATAGACTTTATATCCCAGGGCGTGTACATAATGCTGCGTACTGGTACATCTGCTGCAGGCCTTACCTAACCTCCTGAAAACGACTAATTAGGTAGGAACTGCACCTAGGTTCATCAATAACACTGATTCTAAAATAGCTAACTATATTCTGAACAAATTCCGTGCATGAGCACCTCATCAACATACAACATTATACATATAATACACACATAAAATATTGCTGGAAGACTCCATATTTACAACAACAACAATAATAATAATGAAAACAGTGGGAAAACGAAAGCGAGAACTAAGCTACCATTTGTAGATGGTCCGATGAACAATGTACATGTATGAAGATAAATACCCTTCACTGTCTCTATATCAATTCGATTTACCAATTCTCATAATCGGCAGTTATCACATCACACAGATACTGTACCTTGTACTACTGTGTTCACATATTTTAACACTTGTTGTAAAGATATATACACACGTCTGTCGATCCTCAACATATAAATTTATGGAAAGTCTGAGATAGCTTTCACCAACATATACTGCTAGGCCGCCACAAGTGCTACAATACTTAATGCGCAAGCACTCTCCACAATCAGCCACTTTCCACAAACATAACTAGACTACGCTCCACGAACGTTTGAAGTCCAGTCCATTGCTGCCGTGTCACTCCAGTACCGTGTATCAGCACCACTTCTTTCCCGTACAGTGCCTCAGTTGTAGTTGTAGTTATCTTCCTTCTCGTTCCTTTACAATCACCTCTACAATCACCCTTACAATGTTCCATACAAAGTCTCCTTACAATGTTCCATACAATGTCCTGGTTGCCGCCGTATCATCAACCTTTATAGACATCAACATCCCCCTCCTCTCAGATGAGACGTCTGGATTGGTGCTTGCCAGCCAATCATGAGCGAACCTCTTGTCAAGACATGCCCTGAACTTCTCCTTTCTCCCAAGAGATAAACAAACACTCGGGAGTTTTACATGAATCACCAAACTTTCCCTGGTACAACAACAAGCTCATCTCATCAGGCTGGGATATATACATGAGTAATGGAATTTCCTGACACAAGTACATCACAACAGACACTGGGGTAGCCATATGACTCATTCAAATTACCAGAGTTATTACAGCAATGTTTTCCCACTCGTGCAAAACAAATTACTCATACCTACATATGTGGATATCTTCCAGCTTACCAATATAAATGGCAAAGTATACACATGAAATACCGATGATAATAATAATAATAATAATAATAATAATAATAATAAATCGAATACTGACAATAATATCTCTACCTTCTACATATAATTCGGGGGTGTGATATATGTACTATCACAGTATCAAGTGCTTTCTGAAACCACTCTTCTTCACCTGTCCACTAGATTTCGCTACCTTAGTTCACTACACATGTTCAATACATGGTCAGGCGGTACGCTAGAAATTCCTGTACATCGAACCACAACCTAAAACAGATCGTTCACGGTTCCCGCCGCGAGCTGGTGGAATGAACTCAATGGCATTAAGGACGCTAAACCTAAGACTGTGTTTAAAACCCTCTGCCAGGCTTTCTTGAGCCTGAATGGGATGCATGAACGAGAGTGAATATGGTTGTTTATTGTAACGTTTTGCAGAAAGTAGCTGTAATTTGTACTTTAGAGTTGTAGAGGTTTAATATGTTTAGGTTAGGTCATTTCAATGTTTATACTGTTAGTACAACGTAAAATGTTGAAATTCCTAAATTGTAAATTTATATTGTAAATTATGTGCTCACTTGTGTACATGAAGTGGTTAAGTGTGAGAGAGGGCCAGGAGCCCTAACTTCGCCACAATAAAGTCACTTTAATAATAATAATAATAATAATAATAATAATAATAATAATAATTTGTTTAACTAATCATTATTTTTGTGAGTTGTAATATTATTCGGTAGTATTGTTAGTTGGTTTTATGAAACAGCCCCCTAGAGTGAACCGGAAAGAGGAGTATGAAAACACCACATCTGTAGGAAATCTCAGCTAAAATAATTGCTTCTGAAGTAATGGCATAATATTGGAGCAGAAACAGCTGGAAATCTGGTGCACAGTATTAGAGAATTAGTAAGAAACTGAGTGATTCACAGACCAAGTGGGCCTATTGAGAGACAGAATTCGCCATTGTGTTTCGTTCCAGAATGTTAATGTTATGTGAGTGTACGAATACTTTTGTCTGGCTTAAAAAAACTATTAATGAGATAATCACTTTTTTTAATGAAGTACGTTAAAATTGTACCATTGCTATGTCCATAGGTTCAGATGATTACTTATCTTTAACCGAGTGAGTTGGCCGTGCGGATAGAGGCGCGCAGCTGTGAGCTTGCGTTCGGAAGATAGTGGTTTGAACCTCACTGTCGGCAGCCCTGAAGATGGTTTTCCGTGGTTTCCCATTTTCACACCAGACAAATGCTGTGGATGTACCTTAATTAAGGCCACGGCCGCCTTCTTCCCACTACCTGCCCTTTCCTATCCCATCGTCAGCATAAGACCTGTGTCTGTGCGACGTAAAGCAACTTGTAAAAATAACAAATAAACTTTACGTATATCAGTATTATTTATGTTTATTTGTTCTGGGAGTTCAACAAATAAATGCTTTGTTTCTTAATGGTTGTACAACTACTTACGTCCATGGCTGTGCATACTGTAGTTAGTCGTAAGCTGCCAAATTCAGCTCTTTAATTATTTCCACAGTGAGTTCTGTAGCACTGGCGAAAAGGAGTATTGAAGTGTTGACGTGTTCAGTTTGGCGCCGTCAGGAGTTAGCGCCCCGAAAGTCAAGAAGGCAAGATCGGTGTATGACTACCTCTTGTCGATGTCACCGGGGAGAGCGAACATAAAAACTGTGACGCATCACCTTTCCTGTGTCTTCGTAACTGGCGCCACTTATGGAAATGAGCGCATTTTAATACTCCTTTTCATCAGTGCTAGACATCTGATCATGTAAATAATAATTACATTCCTGAATGTGGGCTGCCTTTACTGTGTATATGCGTCAGAAATGGGTTTTAAAGAAAAGCATCGAGGTATTGTTGCCTCGGTACTTATTAAAGCACAGTGCACATACTGCATGTTCTTTCATGCGCCCCTTATTGTTATTCACAGAGGTAAAAACCGTACATCTCTGTCTTCTTGCGTATGCTTTCTGGGCGGCCTATTAATTTAAAAAAAGGTCAATAATGCCTGGCTTCTGACACTAAACTACACAAGTCTTTAGCCACATGCGTTGGTTGGATTTGTAATTGTAGTCGCATTAATGAAAAGCTGGCAGCGCTGCCCCAAAAGTATTACTCCCATAAAAGAACTAACATATTGACCTACAGTTAATTGCAGTTGGTGTGTGAGGAGATGTCACTAAATGAACTAATTACGATTTTTATCACGGCATTATGGCCGATTGGAATGGATGAGTAGTGGTAATTAGTATATTGTTATTGTATTTTCGTTATTATTTTTGCGTAATGTAATTCATTGTTAAATTGCGTATGAATTTGCTTAGGTTCTAATGGATGGGATGTTCCTTCCTCAGGTGCTGGAGTTCCGTAGCTGTAAGCTGAGAT